>NW_015505224.1:1923019-1993960 GCF_001515645.1 Sinocyclocheilus grahami
TTGGTGGCTGACTAAATACTTTTTTGCCCCACTGTATATACCTATAATTTTACCTATATGGTACTATGTTACAATAATGAAATCAGATGGCAATACCATGTACCTTGACATCCAACAGCCCCAGTTAGGAATAGTTGACCCTGGGTCATTCTAAACCCCGGGTAAACAGAAGCCTGTATATTTCTCTGAATGGACTTTTCGGACTAAAATGGTAGGAACAAATCAGTCTCTTCTTAACTCAAATATGAGGGATATGATTGGATGTCTGTTGCTAAGCATCTAGCTGTAATATTTCAATGGCGCAAAAGTGGTGCTAACCCTTCACAAGAGACAGGTTTCATAATTTCAGGTAAAAGTGGTGCTAACACCACTACTCAGAGCTGGGTAACTGGTTACATGTAATCTGGATTATGTAATCAGATTTTAAAAACCAAGTACTTGTAATAAGAGTATATTACGTTTTATAATGCTCATAATCAGATTACAGTTACTTTTTTATGGATTATATTACATTACATAATATGCACACAATGGCAGTAAATTATTAATAATTTATTGGTTCTCCCTAATTGTTCTTTTTCTCTTTTACATTTTCCTTTCTAAAAATCCTACGGTTTGTCATGCTATTTAGCTTTGACTATATTCACAATATTGAATGGTCATGAAAATGTCATAAAAATAATTTTGCAATCCATGCTTCTGAACCTCTCAAGCAATTAGTCCATATATGAAACAAAGGGATTCCCAAACGTTTTTTGTCAGCCAAACCCCTTTGACATGAAATATTTACTTGATATATCTCTCAGGAAGGTAATATTTTAATAATTTAACACATTCGCATATTTACAGTTCAGTGTTTCTTAATGGTCTCATTGACGTGTCCTGCAGGTAAACAAAAATCTAGGCAAAAATCGTGTAGTGCATTCCAGCCTTAAATTACAAGTCTCTAATGTTCCTTTACCCTTTAAAAGTGGGGTTTAGAGTGATGATAACCTGCGATTATGCTATGAATGTGTGAGAAATGGTTTTAATATCCCCTTGAATCACAGATTATCGGGGTGGATTCCACCTTCAGCCGGTACAGGATCTGGAGAGTGAACGGCAGCTCATTGAAGATCTGGAACGGCTGCGTTTGGCAGGTTTACCGACTGGACGGCTTCCTCCTCCTCGAGCTTTCACACCACTCTTGGATGTACCAGTGGACACTTACATCACAGACTCGCTCCGTAATCGTTCACTGAGTCCTGCTCGGCCCAGCTGGACACACTCAGAGTCTCCTCACGGCACGGAACGCATTGGACGCTCCCCCCAGAGAAGAGACAACGGTGTCCTCAGGACATCACACCATGACTCTTTATCCAGCAGGGGTGATTCTATTCCAGTGCGAGGGAGATCCCCTTATAGGAATGGTCATCGAATGAAAACAGACAAATCCCAGAATGGTAAAGAGGTAAAGCATACCGTAATGAGTGCACACCGCCGGAGTAGGACACCATTGACCCAAGTTTTTGCGCCTAGCTCGGATCAGGACTGGAAAGAACCAGTGAATGGACATTCAGACAGCCAAGAAACCCCACCAGAGCAGGAGTATGAACTAACCACAGTTACTATCTCTAAGACCAAACAGTCCCTTGGTGAGTTACTCGGAGTCACTGTATTCTGGCTTTGTGGCAACATTTCTCAAATGACAAACATCCCATTTCTCTCTGACCAAAATAACTTGATTATATATTTATGAAATGTTAATACAGCTTGGCTATGTAAAAGTTGCCCCCACAAAGCTAGGGTGTTTTGGGTGGTTGCCAGGTTGCTCTGCAGTTTTTTAAAATCATGTTGCTATGTGGATTATAGAATGTTCTGGGCTGCTTGGTGGTTTCCAAATTCACACACTCAAGCCTCTATTATATTTTGATCCACAGACATGGTTTAGGTCCCTCCTTCATTGTGAATCATGACATTTGTATCATTCACCAGGGAAATATGATAAATTTGATCACTTAGAAAAGTCATCTCTCCTCATACTCAAAAAAAGGCCAATTATTGTCGGTAATATAAACAGTGCTTGATGAGTTACATACCAAAGTTTAATACTTGTGGTTAGAGTTTATTCAGATCTCTATTTGTGAGTATGAGTAATAGTATGACTAAAGCCTGTTAATACAGTAGATTTGCAGAGCATGAGATTCATTCTGGACCCACAATCAAAAAAGGCACAAAAGCTGTCTTTAAAAAGGCCTTTAAAAAGGTACTAAGATGTACACTTTTGGTACTAGTACAGTATGTACCTTTAAGGTACTAATATGCACCTTTAAAGCGAAATAAGATACAAAAGTGTAATGGTACTACCCCAGTAATGGCTTTTCTAACTTTCTGAGTATGTAGCGTACACTGACAAAATAAGAAATAAGAACTTTGTGGAAAAAAGACCATATAATCACTGATAGATTAGTATTAAAGAAGAGATTCTCCTTCAGTTATTCTTCTCACCTCACCAGAAGATGGCAGTGAATTGCCCAGTGAGATAATAGAGTGCACTCCCATTCAAGAAGGTCTATAATTGTCCTGGAGAAAGCTAAACGTTATTATTTCTGTTCATCTTAATGACAGTTGCTCAGCTGGTTGACATCTGCTGACATCTCTAATATGTTTAGTCTAGACTGGAATCAGCATCTGTTACTTTTATGGCACAATTAAAATGTCAGTTTTCCACATCCATCCAAATAAAAGGCCTACAGTATAAGAATATAAATGGTGTAGATGAATTGGTTATACAGTGTTTGTTTCATGCATATATAGAGAGTTGAAGTCATCATTAACATGTGGATGGCTAGATGATTCTTATTATTCTTTTTGCAGGAATAAGCATCTCAGGTGGGATTGAGTCAAAGGTGCAGCCAATGGTGAAGATAGAGAAGATCTTTCCAGGAGGAGCAGCATCTACTAGTAATGTTCTGAAGGTAACTGATCCTCATATAGACTCATCTACAGTAGGCTAAGCAGTGTTGCAGTCTAGACAAGGCTTATTTGAAACAGAACAGAAGTGTGACTGGGTTGAGTCCGACTCTAGGCCAAGACCAGAAGAAAGTCAAGTTCTCTTGTTTCTGATGTTTTTGAGTCTATTACAAGACCAAGACACTGACAATATGGCCTTGGACTCTGACTTGGGAGCATGTGGACTCTGTCTTGGTCTCAGACTTGAATGAGCTGGTTTGATCTATAACACTGATGCAAATTATGCACAGGGCATCATGTGTCCAGTGAATGACCAACCATTGTTGATTTTTGAGCAGGAAAAATTTTAAATCGAACAAGACAAAGTGGAATATGTTCTCAAGAGAAGCGTCTACAGCAACCAAGTGTCTCACACAAACTCCTTTTTCAAATTCTATACCATTGCTGCAAATAATGTATTAGGATATTGCTGGTAGGATTCATCCTAGCATTATTAGTTGATGAAAAGTGTGTTTGTCACCCAATCATTATTAGGAAGGTCTGGTAATGATCAATGGCTGCAGGCCTTGTGATTTCTGTTTTGGTTACAGCTAGCACTCAGTTACGTTAGCTGAGCGCAGAGGCATTTTTATATGCTTAAGTGGTACAACTCATTCATCATTGATTAATTACATCAACCAGACCAGAAAACATCATATTTGAGTCAGCTGCTTCTTTTTAAGGAAGCTTTCTCCACATAACAACACATGATGTACATCTCTATTGGAAAGACCAGCTTGGTCCAGGCTGGTTTACTCTGGTTAGTTCTAGTTTGGTGCTGGTCTTCCTGGTAGACCATGATGGAGCTGGTAGATCAATCACGAAGCTGGATGTCACACTAGTCATTTCAGATGGTGTACTGTACAAACATTTTATGTATCACCGTGTCTACACAACATCCAGGTCTTTGCATCTGTAAGAAATGAGGGCGAAAGGTCACAGAAGTTGAGGGCACGATACCAACGTTGGTTGGTACGATACCAACGTTGGCTAAAGTTGTGGGCTAAATTGTAAGCCTACTTGTATGAGGAACTTAAATGTCAATGTGAATTGCTGTTATCATCCCATTTTACATTCTTAATGTGACATATCTGAGTTTATGCTCTGTTACCCAGCATAAAAGGTTAAAACCCTGGAATCCCATGTGTGTATGTGCACTTGTGTGTGTGTTTGTCAAGAGAAGCCGCATCCTTGTCGATTACAGCCTATCAGGTGACAGCATTTCCCTGGCCTGCTCTGAGAGGCTTGTGTTGCCACACTCAGGAGATCTGGTGTCAGGCTCAAAACCCCTCAATTGCCAAGAACATCCACTCATCTCTGGCCTCCAGCTGGACTTGGTGTGAAAGACTAGAGGGTATTTCCATTCATACCAAAGGCCGACTAATTTACATTCTGCTCAATTCACTTGTTGTCTCACCCTGAAGCTGTGAGAGGTTCTTCAGAGCGGCTATCTTCACTGAGCTCTGCAGATTAACAGACCTGCAGAGGGAAAGTGTGGAGCGCCCTGTTCACATGCTTCCTGTTCCTGTTGTCTAACTGATAACTGTATTATCTGAGCGGCAAGTATGCTCCAGCAGCATGGAGGTCAGGTTTCTGTCACCCATTGTCTGCAGTCACATCCCTCTTATCAAACGTTGTTGACACGCATGGCAGACGGAGGTCAGGTGTTGTGTATGTGTTGGGGCTCCATAGAGTCTGCTCTTTCGGCTCATGTGTAATTAGTCCAGCACTCTCTTTTTCATCTTGATTATAGTCTGTTGTGTTGATCTTGATAGTCATTCTTCAGCTTATAAATACAGAGGGCTTCAGTTTAATAACAGATTTAACTATATTTGGGCATTTTCTGGAGAAAATGTCAAGGGTCTTTTGTCTCTACAAAACTTACCACCACAAGGGGGCTTGATAACTTTTCCAGTATTTGTTAAGCCATAGGGTGTTCTGAGTGGTTGCTAGAGTGATGGTTGATGACATGTTATATATATATATATATATATATGTGTGTGTGTGTGTGTATATATATATATCAAAACAATTGCAAGTAACTTTTAACCTGCACTGTCTGGCCCAAATGTGTGAATTCAAAAGCCATGCAGTCTGAAAATATTTGAAAATATGTTTTTATTCCGCTGTATGAGCACCAAACACATTGATTTTTACTCTTCCCTGAGTCATCCTCTTTCTCTCTCTCTCTTCATGCACACAGTGATGTACTCTGCTATCCGCTGATAAATGACTCCACTTGTCCTCTGAAACCATAGAATGCTTTGGTGATTTGTTTTTAGTCAAAAAGGCAGATGGCATACAAAAAAGACTGATGATGTCCCTGTGGTCTCCTTCATGTAAGTGCTGTTTGAAGAGAATGTCAGCTTAAACAAATCTTAGGCCCCTAAATGGCCATAAAGAGACACAGAGTGTGTTGCATTAAGTATAATGTTTTGAAATACTCTTAATCTGTATAAACTGAATAAATAATAAACTATAAATGTGTTCAGCATTCTGCAACAAATATTTTCCAAATTTTCTTGACAATTTTAAGTCATAAAGTGTGCAGGATATATTCATCGCAAGCTTCGGCAAGTACGTAAAATGATACTAAGTGGGGCAGTCGTGACAGTGCCCGAACTGCAGCCCACAAATTTTAAATGGTAAATCTGTGGTGAAAAGTGGAACTGCAGCACGCTCTAACAGCCATTTGGGCAGGTTTGAGCCTGCCCTGCTTCTTTTCATGTTACCTTATCTCGCTCCAGATCAAGACAATATCAGTCAGCTTTAGCTATGTGTGTCTGCATCAGGTCAGTAATTAGCTGACATGTCTTTTTTTCCTATGTGGAGTAGTGATTTAAATTAATAAAAGTGTTAATCCTTTAGTTTAAATGTGCTCACGTGAAAAAAAAAAGTGTGTGTGCATGTGTTCAGTGATTAGACTAGAAAGACTTTAAGCTTTCTTGAGTTTATAATAAACTAGCACTACCACCCAGAATCTGCCTAAATTGACCAAAAGTGGACTGCGAAGTGGACTTCACAAGGTATTCCGCCAGATTCCAATCCGAAGGGAGCGTACATGTTCAGTTCGAAGGGCACTGCAAACGTCATAAGCAATAAGGGCACATCGATATATCACTTCACAGGAAGTGGAGAGGGAAAATCACCCAACCGTCATTGCGCACCGTGTTACCAGTTAGAACTAACAATGGAGCAGAGCCGTTGAAAGAGTTTTTTAAAGGCTCTGCAATGGAGCGGTTGCAATAAATGTTGTTATTATTATACAAATTATTTATAGTATTTAGTAGCATAGTAGGATTCATAGTATTTATGAATGGTTATGGCGATGAATGTTATATTTGCATATTGTATTGTATGAATAGGTGAAACAAAGTTAAACCAGTGAGAAACAGCTGAGGCTCTGTCATTTTTTATTTGACTTTATTTACCACAGGAGAGTTAAATATAAGGCTGCATGTAGGAAAGAAAGCGCACAAGATGAGACCACTACAATCTGTTAACAGTATAAACATATACATTTTGACTATATTTATACACATTTGTATATAAATTTGAAAGTAAAATAAATTACAATATGTTCATAATCTGTGTGACCCTGTCATTGCCTTTCTTTGAGGACATTCCAGGGCGTTCCAAATGAGCGATTATTGTCAGAGAAGTCCACTTCAACAGATATCCTGTGCTTAGGGAGTAGGGAGCAGTCAACACTGCGTAGGGACCCTGTCAATCGGAACGCACCTCAGGAGCCACTAAAGTTGTGGGCTAAATTGTAAGCCTACTTGTATGAGGAACTTAAATGTCAGTGTGAATTGCTGTTATCATCCCATTTTACATTCTTAATGTGACATATCTGAGTAAATTATATTTTATAACATGATATATAACTGGGCATTAATTAAAAGGGTCATGAACTGCCTTTTTTATTATTTTGTACTGTTCTCTGAGGTACACTTATAATGTCATCAAGATTTTTACAACAGAAACATCATAATTAAAAATTAATTCTGTCCTGTTTTGACCCCCCTCATCAGAGCGCTCCGTTTGAATAGATGTGGTGGATTGTAGACTCAGAAGTAAACGCCCACTGCTATGATTGGTTAACAGTTGTGCGTGTTTGACAGCCTACATCCATCATAGATGGACGCTGCTGTGATTTAGGTTTAAAACGCATAAATACTCAGTACATATCAAACGATCTGTAATAACAGACAAAGCAATAGTGACCACGTAATAAAAACAGCTCCTCACACTTGTGTGTTGTGACATTACTGTCTGATCCAATATAGTCGGCACAGCATCGTCTTTTAGTTTCAGTCTTTTTGAAAACCCTTTGTGGAAGTGTGCCTTGTTTGTAAATGAATCCGCGGTAAAATGAAGTGAATAAAGGACCAAGTTCTTACTGAACTTCATTAAAAATAAAGTTAATCCACTCTTTCCTAATGTTGGGATCAGAAGGAAGGCAATTCCATAACTTGGTACTGCACAGTGTCTTGTTGTCTTCGGAGCATCTTTATCGTTTTGTTTCTGCGTAGACCTGCATCTGCCTGTCTCATTATTTATACTACAATGAGTGAATTGGTGGGCGGGGCTAAACAGGCAGTGATGTAGAAGCAGGCGTTGATCTTCTTCTGCAGAGGCGGTGATTAGCCACACTATTATATCATAGAGTTGTACATTCCACAAGCTGTTGTTTTGGCAGATTGGCTTCAATATAAGCTGTTTTTAGACTAATGAGAAAGTTTTGAGTTCTGAAATTTACGGAATTGGAATCAAAAGATCCCTTGGAATTTTGATTTCTCAATTCATGAGACCTTTAAAGGGATAGTTCATCCAAACATGAAAATTCTGTTGTCATTTACTCACCTTCACGTAGTTCCAAACCTTTAGACATTCTTTCTTCTGTCAATCACAAAAGAAAATATTTTGACAAATGTCACATCTAAGAAATGTGTGTGTGTGTGTGTGTGTGGGGTCCATACATTGGAAGTCAGTGGTCAACAACATTCTTCAAAATATCTTCTTTTGTGTTTCGCAGAAGAAATTACACTCTTAGCTGAAAATAATGAGCCAAAATAATAAATGTTTTCCAGTTCTATTTAAGTGAGAATGAACAGAGAAATATAATGTCTTTATAAGAGGACAACAGTGTTTGTTCTGACCAATGAAGAGCATGAAAACAGACCCTGACCGCTAAGGATGGGTGTAGAGAGTTCACTAAACAGGTGCATCCTGGTAAGAAATCGTGACTGAGGAAATGTGCCTACTTTGTACTTTTTTCCTGGCAGGAAAGACATAATTCCAAAGACACGCTCCTGCATCTGTGTGTGTGTTGAACTTTTGGGTTATGCTCACCTAGAGACTGGGGTACATATTTACTTCTGCTCACTCTGATTTGACTGTTTCACTCTTTAACTTAGTTTTATGCTGTTAGTGGTGTCAGAGATAGGAAAATGAGTTTAGATTGATAGAGTTTAAGTAAGTTTAGAGCTTATGGATATGCCATGTGTTTTTGACCTGAAAGACTCAAACATCTGTGCTTCTGGTCTGCCAGTGGTTACAATCACAGAGAAAAACATCCATTTCTGAAGTATAATAAGCTGATGTCATCCACTGGCAGAGCCTTGACACACACACACACACAGTGTGAAACAAGCCAGATGAGATCATTCACAGGTATTAACGAAGGAGAACAAAGGAAACGTGTGGCATCCTGTGCCTGCAGCATCTGCTTTTTCCTGCCATTCAGACAGCGCACGCCTGTCTGCGCTCTGCCAGAAATACTCAGGGATGCGTCATGAAAATAGACATCTGCATTAATGATCAAGACCTACACCTGAACTTTTCTAGAAATCCCTTTTTTTGTGTGTGCGTACAGGCTGGATTCGAGCTGGTGTCGGTAGATGGAGAGTCCCTCCAAGGTGTTACACATCAGCATGCGGTGGATGCCATTCGAAGGGCTTTCAGCAACAAGGCCAAAGACCCCATGGAGTTTATCGTCAAAGTTCCCAAGAACCCGACAAAAACTCTGAAAGCCATAAAGTAGTAAAGGCCTCGATATACGTATGGCAAAGTTCTCTTTCATTCTTCACTTGAATTAAAAGCAGTTTGAAATATATGAGCTGTGGTAAACTGTTTGTAACCCTCATGATGCCACCCACACTACTGAGAGTAGCGATTAGATATGTAAATATGTGCAGCACACTCTTCTCTCAATAACAAAATAAACAGTACAAAAATGACAGTGGTGAGAAAACAGCAGTTTAAGGAATAGTTCACCCAAAAGTGAAAATTTGCTCAAGATTTACTCATTTAGCTTCAGATTTACCCTCAAGGCATCTAAGATGTAGATGAGTTTGTTCCACAGATTTGGAGAAATAACATCACTTGCTCATCAATGGATCAGTGAATGGGTGCCGTCAGAATGAGAGTCCAAACAGCTGATAAAAACATCACAGTAATCCTCAAGTAATCTACACGACTTTAGTCTGGATAGTGTGAGGGTTAGTAAATTATCAGCAAAATTTCTGCATTTTTGGGTGAACCATTCCTTTAAGAAAGCATCTGATCATAGCGAAGTGGATATGTTTGCACAAGCTCTGCAATTTGGCACTCCAGTCAAGTCATGTCATATTTACATAGCTTTATACAAAAGATAAAGCTAGCAGATTTACAGTACTAAACATGAAACAAACAGTATCAGTGTCACTTTCGATTAGAATTGCAACTTCAGATCTCCAGTGTGTTCATGTTTTTACTCATGTCTGATCTTGACAGCCTGAACAGAAGAAATTAACAGAAGAAGATTTCACCATCAAAGAAGGCAGAGCCCCAGAGCACATTTATCTACTGTATTACATTATCGTCATGGACCAATGGTAGTTTGAAGAAGGTGTTTACAGCTGAAGCAAATTTTTCAGTCAAGCTACTTTGAATTCCTGAAACAAACTCTAACTAACATTACGCTTGATTTTGTTCAAAATGACATCACACCAGTTCTTGAATTTTGCTTGAAGTATATCGGGGCCTTGGTGCTGCAGTGTATAAACGGTAGACACTTGCTTGGTTTGAAAGAGAAATCATGCCATCATGTCCGGTGGGGGTCCCTGAGCAAGAATCCAAAAATGGGCTTCCAGCAAGTGCTATTGGCCATTCACAGATGCTGACCTTTTCCCTTGCTGTTGAGTTATTTGCTTTTGAATCTATTCCTTTTCTATTTTCAGTTCATTCTATAAAATCTAATAAAACAGTCATAACTCATCATTTCTACCATTAAAGTATCTGAAACCCTGTATAAACATGTGATATTAAGGGTTTCTATTTTTGGTTGCGATTTAAGCCTGTAGCTAGATAAGAGCGCACTGGCATGACATGCTGATAATCATAAATCATAACACTACCCATCCATCCGGGTTACAGTTATGCCTGAGAGAGATTACACCACAGTATGGATTGAGATTGAGATTAGGTCTTTTTTTTTCTTTTAAATTGGTTTGGTTTAGTGAATGTCTGGGGGATTATTACAAATGAGGATCCATGTCTCAGTTCACATCCTGTGCTCTAAGAGAATTTCTATTTGTGGCAACTTATGCTTATACTTAGCATTTTTTATATTTGTGCCTTAAAGCTGCACATATGGACTGTGCAATTAAGATCTAAACGTTGTGATGATTGTAGGATCAGTGTTATATACTGATCGTTTTTCTCTGTAGGCCTACGCATCTGCAAAGCATCTGGTCTGCATTTTTGCAATTTGTTTTATTACAAAAGTCATTGTGTGATTATAAATAAAAGGGTTAAATATTGCCGGTTTCCATTGTGTATGCTCTTTCGACTCTAATTCTGATTCTAAATGATAAAGTACAAATTATTAAAGATACGCTATTGTAACCTCTAGTGGTTGAAGCATAGAACTACAAGTTAATGCGGAGGAACATTGTTTTGATTACGCGAGTTGTGCTTTGGTTATTCTACGCCCGGGATCGTCACATGTGGTTGCCGCAAGCCTCCTTTGTCGAATCCGCCGGCCGCACTGTTCTCAAGCCCATGCCTCTGCTCACTCTAGCCCTCCGGCCATTCCTCACTCTAACCCCCGGCCTCTGCTCACTCTAGCCCACCGGATGTTCCTCACTCTAGCCCCCGGCCTCTGCTCACTCAAGCCCTCCGGCCGTTCCTCACTCTAGCCCCCGGCCTCTGCTCACTCTAGCCCTCCGGCCGTTCCTCACTCTAGCCCCCGGCCTCTGCTCACTCTAGGCCGCCGTGTGTGACGCTGTGTTTCGTTGTGAAAGCAAAACTACTTTGTTTGGCTTTCAAAAGATGGACACGACTAGAAATCAGTGGTTAAGTTGTATTTACAACACTGTTCCAGAACACTTCAACCCAAATATTCAGATGTGTGCAGCATATTTTATGGAGGACCGTTTCCTGATCCTTAGGAGAGTAGACTGCAATGCCAGCTGTTCTGACTCACAGATTGTAAGTACGTTTTTTATATTTAAAGAGTTTTTATATTTTATATTTTTTATATTTAAAGCAAGTTTTTTGGGCAGTGTAGAGTAGGGCTTGTTGTTTGTCATTTCTCCGATCACAAATGCAGACATGGGTTTTATGTTTACGTGGCGCGATGCAACGCGTAAAAAGACAGTATAAGTCATTATAATCCATAATTATGTCCCCACTGGATGCAACGAATGCCTCATTTATGGGTTTTAATGTTTTTGTCTCGTCGCTCCGGCCTGATAGGGCATCATCAGAGTATGGTAGGGGCGTAACATTTCCGTCACACGCTTGAGGTATTCGGCCAATCATAACGCACTGGATAGCTGGCCAATCACAGCACACCTTGCTTTTCAGACCGATGAGCTTTGTAAAAATCGACGCGTTTCAGAAAGGCGGGGCATAGAGGAGAAACAATAATGTACAGTATGTGGAAAATAACGTGTTTTTTTACTTTAAACAGCATAAACACATTTCATTACACCAAATACACAAAATAATGTTCTTTTTAGCAACATCATATGGCCCCTTTAAAGAGGATTTAAGGATTAAAGAAAGACGATATATGACAAATATAACAAATATAATTGTTTTAAAATAACATTACAAATGCGTGCCAGTGTGCTGACATTAAAATTAACCATCAAGATTTCGTATCAGTTCAGGAAAAAGAGTGTAAACCGTTTTAACTCGGCTAGTAGGCTATTTATAGACAAACATACTAGTAGTACTAGTAAAAAGTACTAGTAGTAACTGGTTTGGAGTTTGGCATTGTTACCAGCATTTACCAACATTGTTTTGTTAACCCAGTCAATGCTCAGAAAATGTGATGCTTTGTAAACTAAAGCCAAGCTGGTGTTGATTCATGTTTTATTACACACAATGTCACTTTCCCTTTTTGTTTGCAAACTCTTTTCAGTTAAAGGTTCATTTGTTGTAGTTTCAAGCAACACCTTCCACCAATAGTTGTGTGGATGGTTTGATGTAAACACACAGGGAGGAATGACAGAAACATGCAGTTTCTTTTTATTATAATAATAAAATTATTATAGTCTCACTGTAGTAATAAGGGTAGGGCTCAAAAAATTTTGGAAGATGTATTCATGGTGTACTTGCTCACAATTACTTGTGTTATTATACAGTAGTTCTTCAACATGCATTTCTAAACATTTTATAATTAGAATATGAATATAATAGGTTTAAATGAAGCTCTAAAAAATTTTAAATAAAATTTTGACTTTATTTTGAAAATTTAGTTGTACATTTTCAAAAACACCAGACTCAAAATGAGGCAACTTTCTTTAATTAAAAACAAATTTTTACAAGAAATATACAATAGGAAAATATACATACATGACTACAAAGACTACAGATTGACAAAGGAAACATACACAAGCACATACATGAGGGCAAAAAGATTCAACGTTAATTTGCTTTGGTCTATTCACAGTGGTTACACCTTCAAGATATTTTGTGTGTTGTAAAAACAAATATATTGAATATGTCAATAATATTACAATATGAGGAATATTTACACATGTATTTTTTAGGGGAGTGATTGACATGTCAGGAAGAAATGCACAGGACATTGTCCAGGGGTAAGAGAGCTCTTCGTACACTAATAACATATCTGTGCTACAGAGATGAACCTGACAACACGAGGGATGATAATCTGAGCACAGTGAGAAAAATATGGCATCATATCTTCTGATTCTCAGGTAGTCGATGATGAATGTAGATAAAACTGAACAGAAGCAATACAAGACTAGACTATTCATAAACAGTGAACCATTCTGGCCAATATTGAAATTAATAATTTGGCCTTGAATGAAAAGAATATTAAGATGATTATCACATAAATAAAGTGTCTGCGTTACTGTAAGATCATTGAGAGTATATTACATTGTTTTGTAAAAAAAAAAGGGAAGCCCTGAGTGAAAAAATATGTATATGTAATGCTACATGTTATGATCAGAGAAGAACATACTAAATACTCCAAGAGAATATGAAAGCACTTACTACTGTATGAAATACTGTCAGAGCTCCCCATGAACATGCTATGGCAAATGACCCCTCTGGACAAAAAGGTGTGAAATACGCCATTCATATTTATTAACCCCAAAAAGTTACCTGTGTCACCACAAAATAGCTTGAGGTAGATTATCACATAAATAAAGTGTCTGCGTTACTGTAAAATCATTGAGAGTATATTACATTGTTTTGTAAAAAAAAAGGGAAGCCCTGAGTGAAAAAATATGTATATGTAATGCTACATGTTATGATCAGAGAAGAACATACTAAATACTCCAAGAGAATATGAAAGCACTTACTACTGTATGAAATACTGTCAGAGCTCCCCATGAACATGCTATGGCAAATGACCCCTCTGGACAAAAAGGTGTGAAATACGCCATTCATATTTATTAACCCCAAAAAGTTACCTGTGTCACCACAAAATAGCTTGAGGTGCTATATATAAAAATATACATCATATATATATTTAATTGTTCCTCTCTTTTTTAAAGAATCTGTTCTGTAAAAACAACAAGTTTATATAGTGTATATATCCCTTTAACAAAATGACCACAAACATTTGATTAGTATTTCTCAGTTTGTATGCAAGTCTAATAATCATAATATCTATGCATTCATCTACTATGTCATTACAGAGCAGAACTGGTTGGGAAAAACCTACCAGTTACCCTGTGTGATGCCATAACGTGACTCGACGCCAGACTGTCAGGCCACACAAATGCTACGGTGTCATGCACACATGCTATTCACTCTGTACAGTGTGCATGGCAATACCCACAAAGAAAAGAAAAAATACATTTGCCTCTATATTTGCTAGTTATATCTGCTAATATATCATCTAATTATAAAAATAACACTTCTACATCAGTGATTAGTATCAAATGTAACGTAAGCAGCAGGGCTGTGAGATGAGAGGTGACAGTTCTTGCTGCATAGCGCCGTAAATAGCTGAGAAGATATGACACAATGTTATTAAAGACTTAACACCAGCACAACTAGAACACCAAGAATAAATGCAACAAAACTGCAGATTCTGTGACTTAACATGAGATGCTCAATAGAGTGCCTCCAAGTCTCTTCCCATCAGTGTTAATGCTGGTACAATGGGCGAGGCAAGTAGTGTGCTCTGTACTATATAGGATATGAGAAACTCAATGAAACCCTTAGCCTACACGCTGTATTTCGTCCCATTGGTCCTTTAATCTCATAGCTATTTCAGTATATTTCGTTGCAGGGACAGTCTTTTCTGGTTGGATTACACTAATTGAGGCTGCCAATTAAGTAATTAAAGTAATCAAATGAATCTCAAATAACTGCATACATCAATATTTGTTGAAAAAAAAATCCAAATATGATAGCAGGCATGTAAAGTATTGAATGTAATTTTTTTTATTTTGATATCATTAAACATAAGCCCATCATTGGTCTGCAGTTCACATCAACCCATTTAGAAATTGGATTTGTCAATCTGCACAAGGTAGTTCACAAAGGACACATTCTAGCATTCGCTCTATGCTACAAATGTATTTGGCCATTATGTCGCATCTTGCTGTTTATGTCAACATCTTATACTTCAAAGTAGCTGAACTTTAAAAATAACTTGAGAGCCCTGCACATCTACACCACTGCGTAGATGCTTTTGAATGGAAAAACACGTCTTTTGTGAACTTCCTGTGTAAAAAAATTCACATTTCAGGTCAACGGGGGATTAAATTAGATATTTTTTGCGTGACTATTTTTTTTTTTTAGAATTAAGCTAAATTACAGCCCTAGTTGTACTATAGGGGTTTGTCAGGAACAAAGCACCATCTTTGAGGACATCCTTCCCTTCACCAGTGGCATCAATTAACTGCTGTTCACAGTCATTGTACATTCATCTGAAGTCCCTCACAGGTTTCCGAGGCAGGAAGTGATCATAAAGATGTCTAAATACAAACATTCCATGTTTTACTGGCCTCCGCAGACATCACAACAAAAACTTGCCTTGAACATAAGTCTTTCTGAAATAGTTTGGAGAAGCATGCCAAGCACAGTGGAAATTCATTTTGCGATGGCAGAGTGAGATGTGGGTTAGATTTCAGTGGCAGTGATCTCCTCGAAATGGATCTCATTGCTACGCATGTCAAACTCCTCCATGTCCCTGTTCTCCAGCTCAAGACTAAGTTCCCTCATCACACGTTCTAGGTCTCGGTTTCTGCGGTACATCTGGATGTAGTTCTGCTGCAGCTGCTTCTGATAACGGATCACCTTGTCTTTCTCCTCCTGCCACACCCTGCGTTCATCCTCAAAGGCCTCCAGCTGGTCCTCACTCCGCCTCCTCTCATACATCAGCTCAGCCCGCAGTCGATCCACCTGCTGACGGAGACCATGAAGCACATCCACGCTCTGACGCTGCATCTTCGCTTCATCGCTCTCGTATGCTAGAAACTGCTCTTCTCTGCAGTTGTCCCGGAAAGCAGGGCTAATCCCATGTGCAATTCCTCCACGGCTTTGGGGAAGGGGCAAGCTCATGCATTGACCCTTAGAAGGAAGAGTTTGGGACGGATGCACTGCCAGGGCCTCTTTCAGACGGAGGGACTCTTCCTCCAAACGGCCCACCTTCTCCCGCAGGAGCTCCGCTTCGCTTTTACGACGCTGCAACTCATTCTCGCAAACTTCAAGTTCGAGTGTACGAGTGCGGGCTGTGGCGTGGGCTTCCTGCGAGCGAGCCTGGCTAGCTTGAAGCTCCGAACGAGCCTCTCTCAACTGGGCCTTTAAAGCAATAATCTCGCTGGCCTTCTGCCCAAGATCAGCCTGTACGTCCTTCAGCTGCTGCTTCAGCAGAGATATCTCACCTGACTTCTGACAGACCTGCAATACAGAAGCATTCAAGTTCATTGAATGTAATTATTGCTCTTTGCTAGATCTAAATGGCTATGAGGTCTTACCTCCCACTTTGTCTCTTCTAGACGAGGACCTAGCTGAGTCTGCTCCTTCTCAAAAGAGGCACATCTCTTCTCCAACACCTCCCGTTCCTGCAGCAGTTGGGAGAAGTCCTCTTGCAGTTTCTTCTTCTCCTGCTGCAGCTGAAACACCTGCAACTGCATGACCTGTTGCGCCCGCTGTGCCTTCAGCTGCACCTGCTTCATTTTTGATGCACAGCTCTGCCGAAGGTCCTCCAACTCTTGCTCACAACGCTTCTGTTTCTCCTCATACACCTGCATGGAAAAGATACATGATTTTACTTATGTTGTATCCACTGTATCTAACAATTCCCTGTCAAATGGCACTAATTGCTGGTAGAAAACTGTGATTGTCACCTGACAGATGGCTGCCTCGTTCTCATCCAGGTTGTCCCTGAGTTGCTGCAGCTCCAGGTCTCTTTCCCTCAGCTTCTCCTCAAGTTCCCGAATGACGCCTTCATACCCTTCTCCTGGAGCCGGGGAGCGGCCACACGATCCGCTGTCTGAGAGGGGCTGGCCACGGCCACTTAAAGACCCCGTGCTCTTACTGGATGATGACCGACCACTGTCGGAGTTAGAGTGTCCGTGGCCACCGCCGGAGCGTGTGGTTTCCATGTGCCCGGTGGGTACCTCGCTCTGTGCCAGGCTGTACCCTGTGCTGCTGTAGGTGGGTAGGCTGGAGAGTGAGTTGCGGCCTGAGTCAGACATAGTGCAGGACTGGCTACTCCGCGCGTTGCGCCCCCCACTGTAAGAGTTACGCTTCTCCGTACAGCCAAACCCTGCTCCAGTGCCAGGAAGTAAGAGGTTGAGGCTGCCCTGGCTTTCAGACAGACTGCCCCCTGACCGTGGAGACAGGTATTGCACAGAGTTGCGATTCTTGGGCACAACAGGCTTAAAGGCAGTGGGACGGATCAGTATCTTCTCCATACTCTGTGATCAAAAGTAAATAGTATTTTAACTAAATACACATGTATTTCAACTAAAACGTTAACTACACTGCAGTTCACAACTTTGGGGTTGGTAAGATTTTGTATTTTTTTGAAGGATATGCTTACCAAGACTGCATTTATTTGATCAAAAATACAGTAAAACAGCAATATTGCGAGATATTGTTACAATATAAAGTAACTATTTTGTGTTTTAATATATTTTAAAATATAATTTACTTAGAATTTTTAGTATCCATTACTCCAGCCTTTAGTGTCACATGATCCTTCAGAAATCATTCTAATAGGACGATCTGATGCTCAAGGAACATTTCGAGATATTGTTACAATATAAAGTAACTATTTTGTGTTTTAATATATTTTAAAATATAATTTACGTCACATGATCCTTCAGAAATCATTCTAATAGGACGATCTGATGCTCAAGGAACATTTCTTATTATCAATGTCATTATCCTTTTCTTTATAGAAACCATGATTTTAATTTTAAGAATTCTTGTTTAATATAAAGTTAAAATAACTTTTTTGTAACATTATAAATGTCTTTACTGTCCTTATTGTGTCTTTACTGAATAATTATTTTTTCAGTAAAAAATCTGGCTGACTCCAAACTTTTGAATAGTATGAATTTTTTTTTTGAAAAAGCATGAAGCCAACAACAGCAACCACTATTTTGGTTAAAGGTGTATCTGAGGTGTCATTGAATAAATGTGTACAGTAAGTGATGGCATATTGACATATTGCAATGATTAAAGGCTCTCTTCGATCAATAGAAATTAATAGCCAATTAGATGTACTGCCCACTGTGTGTAATGAGCATCAACAAAACTACTGTTCTTTACAGTAAGACAAAGGAATGAGACCTTGACATATAACAATGGGCAGAATTTTGAATTAGTTACTAAAATAAATGGTCTAGTTAAAAACAACAAATGTGTAGCTTGTACTACTTTTAAAGCACTTGTGCTAATTCTTGTTTGAGCTATAAGGATTTTTCTTTTATGCATACCTCCCAAACACCCCCAGACTCACCTTTTCCAGCCTGCCTGACACTGGGACGAGTTTGGGAGGAGGGCCACCAATGTTACCATTCATGCCTCTGTTATCAGGAGACTCTTCAGTATCACTGGACGGGCTGCACGTGGTCACATGATTATCATTCCAGTCGCCCACTGGTTCGTCACTCAAATAGCCATAGTTGCCATTGCCAGCAGAGATGAGGGCAGAGGACCTGTTCTTAGCTGGTAGAGGAGGTTGGCTGGTGAGAAGCTGCTCCTGTGAGCTGGCGCTGCGCAGCGTGCCTTCTTGCTGTCTGAAGCAGCTCGTAGCTGGTGTGGGTTTGCGATACTTGCCGCCAAAGTCGCTGGCAGCTCGGCAGTGACGCTCCTGGTAGGTACGTCCAGAGATGAGGCTGCTGACAGAGCCCATGGTGCCTGCCGCGGCTACGGTGGCGGAGTGAGACACTGAGCAGCACTGCTGAACGTCAGGGCTGGGTTTGGGGTGATCAGTGGGCACAGGCAGTGCCTGAACTAGAGCCATGGCGAACACACACCCAGGACACACACTCTGTGGACAAAAAAAACAGGAAGACAAGGAATTAAGATTACTGTCTAAATGGGCAGATTGTCATGTAACCTTTAAAATGGATCATATAATTTTAGGTCATATAATTGCACAGTTTTTATTTCAAACACAAAAGAAACTTGAATCTTTAGACATGGCCACTTGACCAAAGTGGTGCAATTTCTCCCTGTAACTTTACACAATATTGCCACAGAATGAGATCATGGTCTTATTACAGGTTTTTGAATTTAAGTGCCTTAAGTGCCTTACCACATGAGATCAAAATTCAACTTCCATAGCCTTTAGTCAATGTCTGTTTTCTTTGAGACCATCTATATTGTACACTGTAAAAAAAACATTTTTATCTATGTCATCTAATATATTATTAGTATATAATTACTAATTAGTTAGCAATTTTATATATATATATATATATATATATGTATATATATATATATATATACACACACTCACCGGCCACTTTGTTAGGTACACCTTACTAGTACCGGGTTGAACCCTCCTTTGCTTTCAAAACTGCCTTAATTGTTCATGGCAGAGATTCAACAAGGTGCTGGAAGCATTCCTCAGAGATTTTTGGCGCTTTTCCACTGCATGGTACGGCACGGCACTGCTCGCTTTTGGGGGGGTTTCCACTGTGTACAGTACCTGTTACCTGGCACTTTTTTCAGTACCACCTCGGCTGAGGTTCCAAGCGAGCCGTACCATTGCCAAAATGTGACGTGTAAACCCTGCTGATCACTGATTTTCCCGGAGAGAATCGTCACTTCCTGTGCTATTGAACTTGCGACACGTGACACTAGACCGCTAGATTAAATCAGCACAGCCAGCGAGGATCAAACGCAACTTTTTTTTGAACGAACACAACAGTTTCGAATGAGCGCACCTTTTTTTGTTTCGTGGTCTGTTAATTAAGTACAGATGTTCCTCTCGTTGATAGCTGAGGAGCGGATCCAGCGAGAACTTGATGGGATGATGCGGAATGAAAAAGTTTTTCAGGAGGTCGCTCAGCACGGCAGTAGAGGTGGCGCAATGACATAACGACATGTCTATAATCCTGCCCACTCTAAAACCGTCCCAAACTGCAGTGGGAATGCAAACTGAGCCGAGCGAGCCATACCATGCAGTGGAAAAGCACCATTTGTTTCTTAATGACATGATGGCATCACGCAGTTGCTGCAGATTTGTCAGCTGCACATCCATGATGCAAACCTCCCATTCCACCATATGCCAAAGATACTCAATTGGATTGAGATCTGGTGACTGTGGAGGCCATTTAAGTATAGTGAACTCATCGTCATGTTCAGGAAACCAGTTTAAGATGATTTGAGCTTTGTGACATGATGGGTTATTCTGCTGGTCATAAAGGGATGGACATGGTCAGCAACAATACTCAGGTAGGCTGTGGCGTTCAAACAATGCTCATTTGGTACTGAAGAGGTCCAAAGTGTTCCAAGAAAATGTCCCCCACACCATTACACCACCACCACCAACCTGAACCATTGATATAAGGCAGGATGGATTCTTGCTTTCATGTTGTTTGGACCACATTCTGCCCCTACCATCCGGCATTATGAGCAGCCCACAGAAATGTAGTTAACCATAATTATGTTTTTGGACCATTCCCTGTAAATCCTAGAAATGGTTGTAAGTAAAAATCTGCATTTTCTGAAATTCTCAGACCAGCCCATCTGGCACCAACAACCATGCCACATTCAAAATCTCCTTTCTTCCCATTGCTTGGTTACAGAGCACTTGAACAGGTGCACCTAATAAAGTGGCCGGTGAATGTATATGTATATATATATATATATATATGTATATATATATATATATATATATATATATATATATATCTTGCTATATATATAGCAATGCGTCACAATAACTGCCATTTCTACTCTTTTTCCCCATCCCATTTGAACTGCAGGTTGTGATTTGATTTTAAAATTTTTAGTAGTTGGATTTTTTTGTTAGTTGCCCCCCCCCAACGTAAAGGGTCATGTTATAGACAAAATTAACTTAGCATATAGATGCAATTTAAACTTATAGTGTTTCTCTTTTCTGAATGTCCCTCATCCTAATACCACCTGTTAATGACTAGCAATAGCAAATAGCACATCTTGGTTCATGGTTGTAAGCTAAATCAAAGGCTATTGGTTATTTAAACAAAAGGATGACATGTCCCACCACAGTTTTCTGTTTACATAGAAATTTGCTAATTACAGATCCTAGGGCTGTTCATGTATTATTATTATTATGTAATTATAATGTAAATATAATCAATAAAAAAATGCTTACAAGGGCAAAATGGTAATGGTGCCCTTTGCAGGGATTGAACAGCATCCTTTAAGCTTTGGAACTAGTGGGCACTAACATACTTGTCCATCTCACCAAAGACACTTTTCCTTAATAATGTTCTACTATTACATGCCATAAATGTACAGCCCTTGGTTAGCACAGCATAAAATGAATGAGCAATGTAACAGCTCAATTAAAAACAGATAAGCAAGCATTAGCAGTGAGTTATGTGTTTGTGAATCAGTGTTAGAGTTTAATTCTCGGATGGGCATTGAGGGGTATATATTTAGCCTGCTGCAGTGTGCTAAGAGCAGTCTGACCATGTGGAATAATCTGCAAAGAGCCTGCCAGTCCAATCAATTACACACACCCTCAGTGCACTTCTGAACACACTCCCAATGCACTTCAAAGAGCCACATGCAGGAGGAACACACAATCTTGAGTCGCCAGGAGAGATCAGACTGCACTCCCATCCCAGTGACCTCTCTGCAACCGGGACAGACAGGCAAAGAGAAAGCCAGCGCCAGTCTGACTCAGACTTCTCATAAGACATTCCTTGTTCTGTTCACTCATCCACATGCAGCCCCCCACATGCCATTTTAGCTGAGGTTTGAATTCTGATGAAGTCAAAGTAGCAGACTTAAGCATGGGAGGACAACGTTTCTGTTGTCTCAACCTTCCCTTTCTGTCCATCATACCATTGTACCATGTACCATTACCGTCTGTGGGGAAGAATTCATATTTGGGTGAATACCTGATGATCTTATGGCCTTAATAAACCAATATGGACCTATTTAACCCTTATTATTAATATTTTTCTAACTACTGGAATTGTACATCCCTACCTTAATTCACTCCTACAAGTGTATACTCTCTCCTGCCAGCAACTTAATAAGAGATGCTTTGTTGTTCCTTCACACCGAGGCACAAAGTCACTCTCCAAAACTTTCACCCTATCTGTTCCTCTCTGGTAAAATGAGCTGCCAACCTCCACTGCTGAGATCACTTCTTTCAAGAAGCAGCTGAAGACACAATCCTAATTTTTCCTTTGGATTTCTATTCAACCAACTGCATGAGGTTTATCCTGTGATGCTTTTTAAACAGTATTGCAGGAGTTCACCTGTATGCTGACCACTAGTTGGCTTCTTTTATATAAGTATATGGTCCATATATAACATAACATAATAATATAATATAATATAATCAATTTAAAAAGTAAAAAAAATATTTTATGTTACATATATTCACCATGGGCCCCCTGGAGTACCTTGAATGCTCTAGAGGATAGACACTTCTTGTCTAAAAGGTTGGAGGGTAGATTCTGCTACGTTCCTCTAAATAAATCCAGGTGCATACTGACATGGCAACGGGAATTTCTCTGTCACAGCTGAGAATGTGGATATTAATATTAATAGCAGAGTACTTGGATAAAACAGTGCCGTGAATGAGATTAAACAGAAAGTTTGAGAAAGAGGGATAGCGTGACACCCTGAGAGTAACAGTTTCCAGGGCGGCTCTCTGCGAGTGCTTATGCACATGGTTCCACTAACGTGGCTATCAAGTATTTCTGCTTCAGCGCTTCTTATAAAGTATGTTCCTGCAGCCAGTCCAGATCTCTAACTGCACTGTGGCTCTGCTGCAGGGCACAACAATCAGTCCTTAATGCAAACAAACACCAACTATGACAAAAAACAACAAGCAACTAATTGTACAAAAGTGTTTATACTGGTCCAGTGTTTGAGGACATTCAGGTTCAACTTACTCTGAGAGGCATTGTGCACAATTATAATTACCTGCTCAAATCTGAATTTCTTGTGTGACTGTTTTATCACACTGATTCTGTTGTTTCATATCTAAATGACATAAAATTGCCTAAATTTCAACCTGACTCTTCAAACTGAAGTCAAATTGCACAAAAAAAATAAAAATCTTGACACACATATCAATTTCCATTTTCAGAATTTAAAATGTCAGATTCAAAGTGATTTTAGCTGTTCACTCAACAATAAATCTGTCACTTGAGGGGAAAACGGTTTGGGCTGCAATCTTAGAGTGTGTCCAAGAGCAGAAAAAGACAAGGTCACATCGTGCTGGAATCATCATGGATCACTTCACTCTTTTTAAACTCAATTCCAACTTAATTCCACCCCCTCCTCAAAGCCAGTCCTTCCCCTTTGTTTAAACCCAACCTACACCATTCCCACCCAGATTCCAACTGTTACCCTAAAGTTACCTCAAAATGAGCTGCATGGCCTCCAAACCACTCACAGAGCCTCAGTACATCATGCACCTCGTACAAACACACTAACCCAAACAGATCCCTGGACATTCTCCCACAGCCTGTGAAGATATAATGAGAGGATCCCCTCAGGATCAGCCCCTTTCAACCCTGAGAACTTCCAACCAGCTGGTCAGAGACCCGTCCCCTGCTGAATGACCCCCAGATATCTCTCCTCAGTTCCTCCTCATTGCAGTCTGAGATCTCAAAGGCTAATTATGTTGCGCTCCTCCATCTCTGCTAAGGTTACTGAAATTCCTCTTCCATATAAATTCCCTCCAACCCCTAACCAGCCGTGTGTGAAAACTATTCACTTTGGTTTTGTTTTGTTATATATTGTCTAATCTTTTGAAACTTAAAGGGGTCATCGGATGCAAAATTCCCTTTTACATGTTGTTTGAACATAAATGTGTGTTGGCAGTGTTTATACACATCCACCCTATAATGATAAAAATCCACTAAGTATTTTTTTTTAATCCCTATAAATAATATCCCCTTTCTCAAATCAAGCAGTTCTCAGCTTCTTGGCTGTGTGACGTCATACAGACCCAAGCCCCTCCCACGATTGTTGATTGACACTGGTGTTTTACCTTCGACCCGCCCTGAGTGAGCTGTCATCAGTCCGTCATTGTTTCGACGCTGGAGCAGATGTAGACAAGAAAGGCTCCTAAGTGATTGAGGTGTTTTGTTATTGGATGTCTCCCTCCAACCCCTAACCAGCCGTGTGTGAAAACTATTCACTTTGGTTTTGTTTTGTTATATATTGTCTAATCTTTTGAAACTTAAAGGGGTCATCGGATGCGAAATTCCCTTTTACATGTTGTTTGAACATAAATGTGTGTTGGCAGTGTTTATACACATCTACCCTATAATGATAAAAATCCACTAAGTATTTTTTTTTAATCCCTATAAATAATATCCCCTTTCTCAAATCAAGCAGTTCTCAGCTTCTTGGCTGTGTGACGTCATACAGACCCAAGCCCCTCCCACGATTGTTGATTGACACTGGTGTTTTACCTTCGACCCGCCCTGAGTGAGCTGTCATCAGTCCGTCATTGTTTCGACGCTGGAGCAGATGTAGACAAGAAAGGCTCCTAAGTGATTGAGGTGTTTTGTTATTGGATGTAATAATGAAGATAGCAGTCGTTATTTACTCTTGACATCTGAGCCGCTGAAGACGCAGAGGATTACCTTTGTTTCCCCCCCCCCCAACCCCCCCTCTGTGATTGATATTATGATTTCTCACTAGCCTTTAGAAAGCAGCACAACACTGTCAAATTCTGTAAATACCTATTTTATATGATGTATTTAATTATACTATTTATACATCATATTGCATTATGCATTTTTAATTATGTATTTTTATATTATTTTTTATGTATTATTAACATAAATGTATTATTTACCAGATACAGGCAGTGTTATTTTAGTATTATTGATATACAGTAATATTACAGTATTTATTCATATTTTGAATTGACTTTTTTATATTTTCAGTTTTCATTTTAGTTTTAGTAATTTTGTGATGTGCTTTTGTCATTTTTATGTACAAGTGTTTTTTTAAAAAGTATTTCTATGAAGCATTATATTTTTTAAATGTCACTTTTAATTTGAGTAATTTTAGTACTTGAAATTAAACTTATTTCAGCCAAGATTTCAGATTTTTGTTTGTTTTTAAATTATAATATAATGAAAATTAAATGATTAATATATTGAAATTTTAATTTATATAATATAATATAATAATATACAAACGCAAGCATCCTTCTCACTCTCGCTCAGTCTTCTTTGATCTCTCCTGTCTCAACAGTGAGAGAATAGTGCATCTCTCTGCTGCAGGTGTTTCTAATCAAATTCCACAGGGAGGTGGCTGGTGGCTGAAATCTTGTTATGATAAGTCTTAATAGCGCCTCTGCCGCTGGAAAGGATTGGCGAGGTGTGAATCCCCTGGGAATCACGGAGCTTCTCTGTGGAGTCTGAAGCAGAATAGGATGGAATGCCAGCATTGAGCCTGGAACCCAGCAGAGCTCCAAATCTCCGGGTAGAAATCCCTAAACCCTTAATCACATTTGGTCTCTGTTTGGTTCAAGTGTAGTTGCAGGGGTAGGATATTTGATGTGTGTGAAGATCCCGATCAAAGCCTCTTCCCATGGAGACGTTAGACATGACATTGTGGCATCCAACACCAAAGCCTTTGTTCTGATAACGGCAGGCTTTTCCCATAACTGTGCAAGTATCCTCCTCACTTTACCAGAAGTGCAAATCTTTATGTCATGCAAATCTGTCAAGACCATTTTCAAAGTACCCCAGACAAAACGTAATAAACATTACATTACATAACCCTCACAGGCACATGAACATCCAGAGAAACACAGGAAACTAGAGAGAAGTGGAAGCAGCACAAAGGAAATGCTGACCTCATCTGACTGTTGCAAATGCAAGAACACATGCTCATTAACGCTGTGTGTGCGCTCCCCAAAAATAGAGAGGACAATGCAAAGTACATGCTTGGATAAATATGGCCCATGAAAAGTAGACAATTAATCCACAAGAATGACTCCTTGTGCTCTAAATAGGGAAATGTGAGAGCTGCATAGTATCTGTGCACTCAAGTGATAACCATAAAGTGATCAGTGAAACTTATGATATTGTGTTTACGGATTATGAGTCCTCTGGCGAAACAGGAACATCTGAGGACTGAAGCAGTCAACTGTGTTTATTTACATTATTAAGTGATCTCTGTGCCCTGATGACCTTCTAGTCTTTCTCATTAGTCACTCTATCCATTCCTTTAGTTTCTTTTAATCATTCGTCTACCTTCCTGCTCTCCTTTGAGTCGCTCATTTTCATTCCGTAAAGGAATGTCCCGGGTTCATTACAACTTATACAGCATTTGTTGCATAATGTTGCCTGTACACCTGGTACATTTTGCACAATGGATATTAAGAAGGAAGGTACGTAATTTTCTTGTTTGCATGGAACTGTGGGTAGTTTGACAGACTGTTTGTTGTCTTGAATTGGGAAAATGTAAACTTTTTGTTTCTTTTGTGAATGTCTGCATACATTCATGATGTGCAACAACAACAACAACAGCCATTTTCTATATCAGATATCTGGCAGTGATATTTTAGCATTTACAGCATTTTTTATTTATATTTTATAGCATTTTAATATTTGAAAGGAACTTTTATTTTTCATATTTTCAGTTTTCATTTTTGTTAAAGTTGTAATTATTTTATGTGCTTTTGTTATTTTTACTATTTTGAAAAATATTTGCACATAAATTTAATCATTTTTTATTTTCAGTTTTAGCAATTTTAGTACTCCAACTTATTTAATTTATTTTTAAATTCGTTTTTTAATTTTTTATTCATTTTTTTGTTTGTTTGTTTTTCATCCAATATTTATGTTTTATTTGATTTCTGCTTTATTTCATTCACTGAAAACTAATTTAAATATTTTTTTAGTTAACAATAACAACACTAATATCTGTCATGAAAAGGTTTTTGTGCCCACAGTGGTAGTCCCACCACAAAAAAAATGAGATTTAGACTTTAAATCAGTGAATTAATGTAAGAGCTTTTACACTGTTTACTAGTTCCTTTGGTTTTACTCCTCAGTCACAATTGTGTCCTCTCATCATCTAGCACTAGATCCCATTTCTCCCACATTTAAACATGTTACATGTATGTGAGTTATAGATATGCATCAGTGTCCTGTTCTAGTCACACGTTCCGACCCCCCAGAGAGCTCTGACCGGCCGCTCTGCAGCCTGCAGCCCCGCTCCAAGACTTCCTGCCAGCTGCACTGTTATTGTCCCCTCTATCAGTTAACACACACAATGATACAAAAACACTCGGTTGCATTCACAAACACACTGAAAAAAGACCCCGATCACGTGACTGCAGCAGAAAACTCACTAACACACTGTTAGTGACCTGAAGGACCTACTTTGAAAAACATTAGGTTGCTGCAATTACAAGGTGTGCGTGTGCTCATGAATTATTCATATATGGAGAGTAATTGAAGCAGTAATTAGGCTTAATTAACAGAGTCTTTGTTATTTAGGATGAAGGAAATGAGCAATTTACAGTTACCACAAAAAGCCAAATGGCACAATCAGTTAGCCTTAGCTGTCTTACATTTAAAGGGTCATATAAATTCAGTCAATAAATAAAAAGCATTTCACTACAGCATAAAAACTTTGCAAAGTGCTTTTATTCTTCGAGTCTCTGACTGCCCTAAAATGGCAACTGTGAATCCATTAAGGTGAGACAAACTGTCCTAACTGGAGATGCCAATGGGATCCAGACTGCTATAAATTAGTTTAGTAATGAATGCCACTGCAACTACAAACTGTGAGATCTTAGCATTTTTGTCATATAGTGTTAAAGGGATAGTTCATCCAAAAATGAAAATTCTGTCATCCAGACCTATATGACTGTCCTTCCTCTGCTGAACACCAAAGAAGTCATTCTGAAGAATGTTTACTAACTAAACAGCTTGACTTCCATTATATGGCCAATATATATACTATATATAGACTATATGGCTATATATACATATTTACATTTAAATGTAGTCATTTAGCAGACGCTTTTATCCAAAGCGACTTACAAATGAGGACAATGGAAGCAATCAAAATCAACAAAAGAGCAATGATATGCAAGTGCCATAGCAAGTTTCAGTTAGCTTAACGCAGTACACAAAGCAAGGTTTTTTTTAATGATATAATAAAAAGAAAACAGATAGAATAGAAAAAGAATAGAGCAAGCTAGTGTTAGAGGCCTTTTTTTGCTTTTGTTAATTGTATAATAAATAAAAAGAAAACTGGAAAAGCTAGTTATATATATATAATGGAAGTCAATGGGAACCAAAACTGTTTGGTTACAAACATTCTTTAAAATGTCTTATTAAGTGTTCAGCAGAAGAAAGAAAGTCGAGTTTGGGGCATGAGGAGTAAATTATGACATAATTTTCATTTTTATGTGAACTATGCCTTTAATTTAGTAAGTTTTGTTTGATCTGATGATTCTAGGAATGATCTATATTCAGAAGTTTATAAATTATAATAAATACTATGGCCCTGCATGCTAGTATTGCAATGCTAATATTAATTAGATAAGCAACTGGTCCCATTTCAGGCTAAATCCTATATGGTTTTCAGGATTAGGATTAGTGTACCAAATTATAGTAAAAATGAACACAATATGTCAAAGGAGCCTGAATGGCATATCTTTTCCAGTGGATTTTTGAAGTGTGCATTCATGCTAATGCGATCCACAACCCCACTGAAGATCTCTGTAAATGCATTTACATCTGTAGAAATAATTTAGCTAAGTGAACACTTACATACGCATGCTTGAGTACACAATATTAGTGTACAGTGTTTCTGCATACTAGAAAGTATGCACTTTCCCCATCACAAGCGCAGTACATACTTTTAGTGCATAGTAAAAGTAGGATCCAGCGTTAGTCTTTTTACATACATCCTCCTTTGTCCTTATTAGCTAATGTGCAAGACCGGCTCAAATGAATCAGTTAAAGACTTGATAAATTGAATTACGCTGTTATCCAGTCTGAAAAGTCCACCGGCGCCCAAATCTGGAGAAACAGAGTTTAGTCATGAATGACGCATTTGCAATAATAGAGTCAATGGAGCAAGAGAGAGGGAGTCATTGCCGTCATGGACCCAAATATCCTCCTCAGTGTGTGCTAAAATGCTCTGATGGACTGAAATAAACAGATGCAGTCTCCTCTTTCATCCCTTCATTTCTCAGTCAGGAATTTCATTCTGAATGATGACAGCGAGTCACTGATCACACTTTCACAGACATTGTGTCTGGGAATGAGGATTATTCTTTCTGGCACACATACAAAAACACTAAGTGTGTTGTCATTAATTATGTGTGTAAAATTCTCTGTCAGGAAAACAAGGCAGAATGAGATCACAGGGAGTGTGTGTATGATTTATTGATAGATAGATGAGAGTCTTCTTAACCTCAATTTGATGTCTTAGGTAATGTCTCAACCCAAGTTTACAATACTTATTTGGATGGTTCTCATGCTCATGGATATAAGAAAAATGGAAGTCAAGTGACAATTTCTATAGTAAATACAGATTTTTGCAGATATGCACAACACTAAAATGTTTCATGGACGAAATATTGATTTGTGAGTGCAATGTCTAATAAATGTTTTTGAAAGCCTTTCTGCAAGAATCATGTACAATTGCAAAGGATTGTAATGGTATTACAATATACTTCAAAGGAAATCGAAGAACGAACTGATATGACGTCATTTAGAACTAAATCAGGCCGAAACGAAGTTCGAAACATCTGACCAAAGCCAACTTTCTGGGGGAGTTCGTTTTGGCTCCTAAACACCTTTGAGCTTTCATTAGTCCGTGGCAATTACGCAATCGGTGGGTGGGGTCGGGAACTCCACCTTCTTTGACGTGTGATCCCCCCTCCGATTTGTTTCTCATTCCACGTGGGTCAGACAGGAGAACAACATCTAGAACAGCAACAACACTAAGTTACTAGCAATATGAATACACTGGAGTGTTGAAAAGCTGAGCTGGTACAAATATATTCGCACCTGTACAATCGCTCGCGGAAAGACTTTAAAGATTCTGAGAATTAAAATCCTAAAAAAAGTTGCAACGAAGCATGAGTTATGCAAAGCGACGTGGAGAAACATCCGATGCAAGTTTTCCAAAGCCATGAAAAGAATGAAAGGAAAGAGTGGAGATAAGGTGGCGAGTAGCAAATACATGTGTTTCAAATAAATGTTGTTACACCGTACTGCTGCTGCTGTCGTTTTTTCTGTGAGCGAATTTAAAAGGTATGCAATAAATTAAATGCCAAAAGAACATACAATAATTAACCTTTGTTTTTATCAAAATTAAATCATGACACCACATAAAATATAAAAAGGTGCAACAGTTTACCCAGTTTAATAAAATAAATGAATAATCATAAAATAAAGTAACATGTTTGTGTTATTGAGGTGACTCCAATATTTCCAATAAGTTTTCAGACTTATAAAAAAAAAGTTTTCACACTATGAGCCATTCACACTTCCCATAAAGGACTGATTATGGAAATGGTATGTTTTTCTTTTGTATTGCAAACATAATACTTGACTCTGCTAATCATTATTCTTTTGTCTATAATATTCTGACCATTGGTACCCGTCTCACACCTAGATACATTTCGTCATTTACATCGTTGTTGTGTTTAGGGGATACGCGTGAGCGGCGCGACACATAATAATCTACACCCCGCCTCCAGCAGCACAGGGGTGTTGGTTATGTTCAAATAGGCTACAGTACACCGTCGCTCAGCCTTTTCGAACTTCTTTTTGCCCCCGAACGAAGAACGAAAACAAACTTCTTTTGAAGTATATCGGGGCCTTTAGTGTGATATCATATACAAAAGTATTTCACATCTTATTTTAAGTTTGATGTATGTTTTTATGTTTTTGAAAAACGTCTTTTCTTTTTACCAAGACAGCATTTATTAGATTGTGAATATTATTACAATTCCAAACAACTGTTTTCTATTTAAATGTATTTTAAATGTAATTTATAAAGCTTATATGCTTTTGAGGATTATATGATTTTGTGCTCAAGAAACATTTATTTTATTATCAATGTTGAAAACAGTTCAGCTGCTTAATATTTTTGTGGGACGTGTGATACTTTTTCAGGATTTTCAGATGAATAGAAAGTTCAGACAGTATTAATTTAAAATGGAAATCTTTTGTAACAACTTAAAAATCTTTACTTTTGATCAGTTTATCAAGGTATTCTGATTAAAGCTAATATATATATAGTTTTTTCATATAAATCATAAGACTATGTGGAAATGTTAATTTAAAAATTATTTTGTCATACTGCAGAACTAAAGCAAACTAAAAAAGCAAAATATAGTAAAAAAAACTTTTTACATTTATATCAAATTTATACTAAAATCTTAATAAAAATGAATAAAACGGTCTGTGCACAAGTTATTTGTAAACTTCCCAAGCACAAACTTTTATTTTCATAGAGGGAATAGCATAAAAGTAATTAAATCAATTAAAATAGAATTAAAACAATCCATTATCTATTGGCAATCATTTCTAGTCGGAGTGAGAGTTTCTCTCCGCTGGAGTCGTCAGGGGCCAGGTACTGGATAGAGCAGACATTACAGCCTGTGACAGCAAGCGCTCAGCCATTACTAACCCACAGACAGGAGAGCCGAGAGCGCGCAGGTTATTCCAGGATAGAGGGAGGAGAAGGACCTGAGAGATGAGCTTGTGGGCAGGGCTGGATCTGTGGCAGATCTGCCTCACCACATATATATATATATATATATATAAAATGGGACGAGAATTATGAAACAGTTTCAAAGTTTGCAAATTTATTTTGGCCCTAAATAATTCACTCAAATTTCAAATGTCTCATACAACGGCACTACAACAGCGTTTCCCAGAGACCACATGGCCGCTGTTAACCTCTCCATGTCATTTTTCATGGTAAATCCCTGTAGCTCTCCACCTCAACTCAATTAATTGTATGTTTTTTTGTTGAAACGTTGGATCGAATTAAGCGCCAGGGAAACACTGCCTGTAGAACAAGCATTATTGGCCCTGCTAGTTTCACTGCCAACCTGTTGCTGTTGCAGGCTTTTGGCTTTTGGCTCTGTTTGGGGCTGTTGCCATGACACTTGAGGCCTACATGTGCACTGCCTGGGGTGAAAGAGAGCGAGAGGGGGAGGGAGACGGAGTTTGCAACAAAAACAGAGGGAGAACTCCACAGAGAAGAGAGGGAAAAGAACAATAGAGCATAAGAGAAAGGCAAATTGAAACCTGAGCAGGTGGAGTGTTAGAGAACATGCATAAATCAATCGCAGGCAGGCGAACAACAGAGTGAAGTAGAGGAACCCATAAAAGAATGAGTGAGAGAGGGAAACTCAACTCAAAGTTTAGGGAAGACAGGGGGCTGGTCAGCTCTTTAGCATATCAAAAAGCATATGGGCTCTATTAAAGGCCCCCTTGAACAGGGGCCCGAGCCGCCTCACAAACCTCCCGAAGACAATCTCTCCTGTCTCACTGTCTGAGCCTCCCTGGGCATCCCATCCAGCAAGCCTTTCAGAAAAGAGCCGGCTGGCTCAAACTCCAGAATGAGATGCAGCGGGCGACATTATTCGCACAATACCACACAGGAGCTGCTGCCATCTGGACGGACACTACCTGCCAATCAACCGTGGACATTTTGTTTCACCCAGTGTGCAGCGCTGAGTCCGCTGGCACAGGCCCAGACGCCAGCCGTGGTGCCCATTACTGAGCATCTGCCAGCGGGAACAACCTCCCTTGGCCTCACTGCTATAAAGTACATTGAGTGCAAGCATCTCAGGAGCTGTGTGATCTAAACAAAGTCATTTTTAGTCAAAATCACCTTCATTTTTACACCAAGTTCACACAGAATGGTGGCGTGAATATGCAAGTTTTGGAAGTTCATAAGTAGCTGTTTCGAGTACCAAATACAGTATAACAGCATACTTAATTACTATAAAAGACATTAGTCACATTAATAAATGATTTTAAGTAGCAATGTTATATTTGTTGTTTATTACATATTTGTGTAGGTTTAATTTAAAATACTTAAAAAACGTATGAGCTAACGATTTTGAGTAAAGACCGCTTGATTTGACGACTGCACCCAATTTAGATTTTATGTTAATACAACTGTTTGGTAAACTTCATTTAAGGCACCTTTAGGGCTGGACAATAATTCAATATCGATATGTATCGCGATATAATTTTTTTCAATAACGGTGATATGATTTTTAATCACATTCCGATATTTCGCTATATATTACCAGTGTTTCCCATACATAGATTTATTTGTGGCGTTTGACTTCGTTGAATAAACATGAGCACTGCACGTTTCAAAATCAAAACGTGGCACGGGTGTTATATGAATGAATCTCTGAAGGGAACCGACTGTCTTCAGAAAAGTTTCGATGACATTTTCATTTTTATCTGATAAAGTAGCATTCATGAGCGGAGCTGCTTTGATTACAGCCATTACCAGGGAAACTGCTAGTTTTATCACTCTAAAAGGCAAAGCGCCTCCTGCTGGCAGAGAATGAATTTGCATTTTCAATAAGCCCGTCTCCAGCAACATTTCCAGTTTTCTGCAGCGACTCTGAGCACTTTTCATACCCTTTTTTTCTGGCTGAAGCACATTTGTTTCAATCTATATGATCTATAATCAGCCTACACTACCTTTTGAACAGTAAGAAATGTAAGTTTTTTTTTTTTTTTTAAGAATTCTCTTCTGCTCACCAAGACTGCATTTATTTGATCCAAAGTACAACAAAAACAGTAACATTTTGAAATATTTGTACTATTTAAAATGGTTTTCTATTTGAATAGATTTTAAAATGTAATTTATTCCTGTGATCAAAGCTAAATTTTAAACATAATTTCTCCAGTCTTCAGTGCCACATGATCCTTCAGAAATCATTCTAATATGCTGATTTGCTGATTATCAATATTTAAAACAGCCGAGTACATTTTTTTCAGGATTCTTTGATGAATAGAAAGATCCAAAGATCAGCATTTATCTGAAATAAAAAGCTTTTGTAACATACACTATTCCATTCAAAAGCTTGGAGTCAGTATAATTTTTATTATTTTTTGGGGAAAGAAATTATAGAAATTAATACTTTTATTTAGCAAGGATGCTTAAAATTTATCAAAAGTGATGATAAAGGCAAATTAAGAAATATATCGTGATATAAATTTTGGCCATATCGTCCAGCCCTAGGCACGTTTATAGTAAAGTTAACTAATTCAGGGTAAAACTACTGCATACTGGATTGAGATACAGTTCAGTGAGGGTTTATAAGGAAGAATTATTCACTGGACTTACAAAAAAAAACTGAATATAAAAACAATATGAACTGTGACTGGTTGCTTTATATGATGGTCAAAAAGCATCTTCACATCTAAGTATGCAAAACAGATCAGATGCAATGCTGAAAGTCTAGCTATGTGAGACTAGTCGGTCTATCACTCTGCCGTCAACAATATTTGGTCAGTTTGACCCACTGCAATTCTGGGCATTTGCGAGCAGTACAAAAGCGTCCAGCGTTGGAATGGCCATGTAACATCCAGGAGCCAGTTGCTTCTGAGTCAGCTGCTCTTTGCCACGGTAGGAATTTCTAACCACTAATGATTATTCAGTTCAATCCAGTGGTCAGAAACAGACACTTGGAATAACAGCAGAACGGAGAGGAGCTCTATTTTATTACTGTGAGAGTGGCCATTTTTAAGAGATGCCACTGATAGGATGGTAATAAAGTGATAAAGTATTTAAAATGTACTGAGTATGGTCTGAAAAAAATCTACTGAGTGAAATCCAGACTCTCAGTTATGAATGGGGGAGAGGACAGACAGATGGGTTACCGAAGAGCATATAAAGACAAGCTACTGCCCAGCAGAAATGACTGTTAGCCAATGTTTCTTCAAATTCAAAAGGTTTTGATATAAAAAAAATGATAATCTCAAATACTTATCCAGACTTAGCTGAATAAATCACAGCACATAATGTAGCCTGATTGTGTTTTACAAAGGCTCAAAATAAAATGTTTAGTATAAAATGCTTTAGTGTCATATTCTTTACATGGTACTATCAGATAAATCCATGGAAATACCATGGAACTTTTTAACTAGAATGTGGAAAACAAAACATATACTGTATTTTTTATTGATTTATTTTAAATTCATATAATAATAATAATAATATTAATAATGTTTTTTTTTTTTTTAAAGGAAAAAACTTAACTAATTAACTGTAACCTTACCATACAGTGAAAAATTTAAATGATTTAACAACATATTATGTGGAATTTGACTGTCAGATTTATGGTTTTTGGAAGAAAAATTATTACTGCATTTACAGGGAAAAACTAAGGTCCCTGTGTGACATCACATGATTATGTTTTATTTAAATAGTTTTGTATCTTTATTTTTTTAACAGTATACATTAGGGTGTTTTGTGTTACATGTCGTTATTTAGTTCATGTTTATTGCATTATTTTGGTGCAGTGTGTTACCTAGATGGCGTTTTGTCTTTGTGTGTATGACCCTGCACCGCCTATACAAGATTATTGCCCATGTTTTATGAACAGACCTCTTACGATGAGCTCTGATTCCCTGATTATCCATTTTAATGTAAAAAGCAAGATTTTGGTTGATCAAGTAAATTAAATTCAATAGGTTTTAATGTTTTTTTTTTACACTGTAAATGAAAATGAGCAATGTTAGAGATAGAAAGATGTGTTTTGTTACTGTCTCATGAGGGAATGATTGGTACTCTGGTCTCTCTTTAAATAGACCGCAGATCACTTTTATGTGCAGCCTCTCTGAGTTCTTCAAGTCAAAGTATTTCTTTACAGGCTGTGGCCATTGATCTTATCAAAATGGCTTCTCTGCCTCCTCTCAAAGCTTTCTGAACCAAGCATCAGCAGAAAGAGACAAATAAATAATCTTGCAGTGTTTCTGACAAGCCATAATCATCAGTCTCATGATCAAACTGAAATCACAGCGCAGAAATGCACTGCAGTCGGGGAGAAAAGTGGCACAGCGCACATACCGGTAAATTAATTCCACACCAGCGCTTACATAACCAATGTGGCCTCAGACAAACTATGCCAGCATGAATATGTAATTCATCTTAAAAGTGCAGAGATGGTGAACCACAGAAAAAAAGACAACCTTGGAGCTGGTCATGAAAAGGTGCAAACACACAGCGGGACCAGCCGCAAGAGGATGTGGACATACAGACACTGTCCCAACAGATTCCAGCCGAGCTCAGACGGAGAGGAAAAGAGTGGCATGGAAAGTTGTGATTCAGTGCAGTCAGCTGAGACTGAGTCGACGTTAATGAGCTCTCCCTCTGTATATACGTCTGCAGGAAGCTACAGCCTTACATAAATACTTGGCACATAAAAGCATCTCATAAATGGAAACAGTAAAGCAAGGAGAGGAGATGGAACGAGGGGTTTTGGAGATCCTAAACCTGTGAGACAAAGTGAGACACAGCCAGTCAGTGAAGCACACACTGTCCTTACAGAGACAGTGAGCTGACCGCATTTACTAAGGCTGTATTTCAGAGCCCTGTAACATATGAGAGTGATTTAACTCAACTATTATTTTCCGACTCACTGACGCAAGCACCTTTCCACCCCCTTAGGTGATCTCATCTGGAGCCGAGTCTGGACGCTGCTGACACGCAGTAACAGGCCGCTCTATTTCAGGCTTTTACTGTATAAGAATGTGCCATGAGCTGAGTCACATCCACTTTAAACACAAATGGGAATCTCAGTATACTTGGGGGCGTTTCAATCTAAACTTCATCCCTTTCGAGAACGAAATGTCAATAGATCAGGCCGCATGCTGGGCAAGAAGCTTAGTGGTATTTGACTAGTTTGAAGAAGCTTTGTGTAAGCACTGGGCGAGGAGTGATTGGAGTGTGTGCTGGATGTCGGATGTTCCAATCCAAGCCAGTTGTTCATACGCCAACTTTTAGCTTCATATTCACTATTAAAGTAAAGGTTCCAAAAGGGGGTTTTCACTATAATTCTATAGAAGAACCATTTACAGTGAACTGTTCGTAAAATAACCAATTTTGCTCAGAACCTTTTTCCACTATAAAGAACATTCGGTGCAATGGAATGGTTTCATTGATGGTTCTTCTTGGAGCTGTAGATGCTAATAAATAACCTTTATGTTTAAGAGTGTACTTCCAAAACACAGTCTCCACAAAACAAAAAAAATCTAACAGCTTAATGAGTCCTGTAAATCAATCCATTCACAAGGCCCTGCTCACACACACAAACAAACCAGCTACAAAAAGAGCTAAACAAACACTCTTTACAACAGATATAAATTCCTACACACTCTTAAAAATAAAGGTTCCAAAGGAGGTTTTTACAGTGATGTCGTAAAAGAACCATTTTTGGTTCTCCAAAGAACTATCAGTGAACATTTCCTAAAGTAAACCAATTTTGGGAAATGGGAAAAACCTCAGTAATCTCACATGTGTCTCCTGCTGAGTTCCAGAAAAGATCTCAAATTTTCAAACTATGCTCAGATTTGACAAGATACCAAAAGTCAGAGATCTCAGTAATATAAACTCAAACATTTCTCATCAACTTCTTCCAATGATCTGAGCTTTCACATTCATTTTATAGATCTTTGTTCTTACTGTATATCAACAATCATTTCATGTTGCCTATTTTTATTTCTCCAAAGAAAAGACTAGGAATTTCAGAAGAAACATCTGAGACAAAGTTTATACTTAAATGAAGCATGAATGAGATTTCTGTAATGTCTTTTGAGACATATTGTTCTCTGAGATCTCAAAATAACACATTACCATTAACTTCGTGCCCTGCAATCATTCTCCCACAGATCTCTCATCAACAGAAAGCACTAACAGTGCTGCTAAACTTCAAAGAGCTTCTTCTCACCCCAGTGATATCAGCTTTGAGAAAGTTAATCATTCGTTTCACATCACTTCAAAGCTCTTGTGAGCTGCAGTGGTAATCTGAACTCTCGTGCATTTGGAGGGTGTAATAAATACAGTCGTGCTGCTGACATACCCATAGTGCTCTGCATGGCTGCCTCCTCGCGTCTCCCCAGTCTGTCCTGGAGGTACAATCCCAGTCTGCTCACTCTACTCCTCTCTCAGTCTTACACACACTCCTTCTATCTCTTTCCTTCTCTCTCACACGCTCATTCTTTCTGCTCCTCCTCCTCATGCCAAAGTTTGCTCTCTTTTCTCTGGTAGAAACCCCCTTCCTCTCTGTCCTGTCCTCTCCTCTCTTTCCCTGCTGTTTGCTGCCACAGTACCGCCCCCTTCTCCTGCTACTCTCCTCCCTCTCTCACTTGTCTATGGCCCCTTGCTCCTCCACCACCCCCATCCTCACTCACATTTAATCCCTTCTCATGCTCACTCCCTCTCTTTTCCCTTGTCTTTCTTCTACTTTTTTTCTTTTCTTCATCTCTGTCCACTACGATGTGTGTGGAAAATAGAAAGACTGTGTCCTGTTTTTAAGACTGACCCTCAGTGGCTGCTTTAATCCTATAATGCCTACTGTTATCATATTTGATAAGCAAATTTCTAAAGCCTCTAAATTATTGACATGATCAAAACCTTGCTGAAAAACCTCTCATCTGACTGATAGTTTATACTTTTTTAGCAAGTAAAAGACTTTTTAGTTCAAGTGTAAAAACATCCCCCTTCAAGTCATGGCACACAAGTTATTTTGCTGTAGAATCTTTAGTGGTTTTTATAAAGTAAACAAGAATTATTTTTATATTTCAAGATGAACACTTACTAGACTGAATCAATGTAGGTTTATGTGATAATCCATACATAATTTTTAGAAACAAAAATACTGGGAGATATTGACAACTTTTATGTAAGACGTCTGTCATACTGTTGTTAAAAATTACATTACTTACTGTTTTGCCATATAAATATTATTAACTGCACCAAACTGAATATTTTTTCCTCTCTTTGGGCCCCTGAATAAAATTGAGGAGCCTTTTTCTTTTTCTCTAAGTATTAGCTCCATATTCTCCATATTATTTTAATTGTTTTTTTTGTCTAAAGGTTCAATAAACCATTCTATTTATTTTTCTGACTACTATTTCATATGTCAGGCTTTACAGGGTAATGTGACTAACACACACACACACACATGCAGGTAAACACTGTGTGTAAAGAGTATGTTGTCCACTAACTGGATTAGAGTAAAACCCCTCCAATCAAGTCAAACTCTTCGTCTGTTTAGTGGATTTTCTTGGGATATGTACGTTAATCTCAAGGCATGCTGGGACATAAACGCATGACTCACTCTAAACACTGACTCATCACATGTCCACATGCCCTGTTAATGCTTTAACATACGAAAAACTGCAGTAAACACACGCCGTCACCACAAATGTGCAGATAAAGAGCATCACAAAGAGTCTGTTGTGCTGTATGACATCACACTGAAAGTTTCATGCAAAGCAAACACCGGGATCCAATCAAATCTTTGTGAGGACAAGGACTGAAAAACAACAGGGTGTTTGGGCGTTTCTTTCCAATTTGGCCCTCTGGACTTTTATTTGAATGTACTTTACATTTTTATGTTTAATAACAATGTCTATTAGTGTACAGTATATACATGCATCACAGGAGAATTCAGCCATTTTTTACATTTTTATTAACTTTTTTATGAATTAACAAATGACACATTACCATGTGATGGTAAGGACATAACTGAGCAAAGACACCCAAATAAATAATACTTTCACACTTTTTTCATTTGACAACATTATAGTTTAAAATAACAACACTATTATATGACTACCTTGATTTGTCTTTGTTTTCTTCACACAATATGTTTTCATTGACACTGTTGTCTCCTTAATAGCCAAGTTCACTAAAGTTGAACAAAAACTTAACAAGGAGCAAAATCGTTGTGGTGAACAAACAAAAATGACAGCACATTTGTGGAAAAGTTTTACACTTAATTTGAATAAAATTCTTACTAAATAATTTATATGAATTTCACACTTACACCAAAATGATTTTTATATTTAATTTACCTTATATCTTTTTATTTCTATTTTAAAAATAATTAAAATACTTATTGTTTTTATAATGTTGATTTTTCATATTTTAAAATGTAAAAATAATCTTAAAAAGTCTGGCTCTGGGACAAGGTTTCAAAAAATATATATACAGTACTATCCAAAAGTTTGGGGTCAGTAAGATTTTTTTTTTTAAGTAATACTTTCTTTTCGTTTTTACTGTTGAACTGTTGAGTCTGGAAAAATTTTCATGGTTTCCAGAAAAATATTAAGTAGCACGACTGTTTTCAACATTAATAATAATAAGTACCATTATTAATAATTAAGCACCAATAGTAATTGAGCATCAAATGAACATTAGAATGATTTGTGAATAATCATGTGACACTTGCTAAAAATCAAACTTTGCCATCACAGGAATAAATGACATTTAAAATACATTAAAATAGAAAAAAAATTATATATATATATATATATATATATATATATACAGGTGCATCTCAAAAAATTTGAATATCGTGAAAAAGTTAATTTTTTGTAACTTATTTCAAAAAGTGATACTTTCATATATTCTATATTCATTACATGTAAAGTAAAATATTTTTTAAAAATTTGTTTTAATTTTGATGATTAGTGCTTACAGCTCATGAAAAAATCCAGTATCTCAAAACATTAGAATATTTCCTAAGATCAATAAAAAAAGGATTTGCAAAACAGAAAAGCTCAAGTTCTTTAAAGTATGTTAATTTATGCACTCAATACTTGGTCAGGGCTCCTTAAGCACAAATGACAGCATCAGTGAGGTGAGGCATGGAAGTGATCAGCCTGTGGCACTGCTGAGGCACTATTGAGTCTTCAGCTTGTCTGTATTGTTGAATCGACTGTTTCTCATCTTTTTCCTGAAAATATCCCATAGATTCAATATGGGGTTCAGGTCAGGCATGTTGGCTGGCCAATCAAGCACAGTAATATCATGGCCAGCAAACCACTTGGAAGTGGTTTTGGCACTGTGGGCAGGTGCTAAAGTCCTGCTGGAAAAGGAAATCAGCATCTCCATAAAGCTTGTCAGCAGATGAAAGCTTAAAGTGCTCCAAAATGTCCTGGTAGATGGGTGCATTTACTTTGGACTTGATAAAACACAATAGACTAACACCAGCAGACGTCACGGCAACCCAAATTATCAATGACTTCAGGAACTTCACACTGGACTTCAAGCAGCTTGGATTCTGTTCCTCTCCAGTCTTCCTCCAGACTCCAGACCTTGATTTCCAAAGCAAATGCAAAATTTACTTTCATCTGAAAAGAGGACTTTGGACCACTGAGCAACAGTCCAGTTCTTTTTCTCCTTAGCCCAGGTAAGATGCTTCTGACGTTGTTTCTGTTTCAGAAGTGGCTTGGTAGCCCTTTTCCTGAAGATGTCTGAGTGTGGTGACTCTTGATGCACTGACTCCAGCTTCAGTCCACTCCTTGTGAAGCTCTCCCAAGTGTTTGAATCGGCTCTGCTTGACAGTATTCTCAAGCTTGCGGTCATCACTGTTGCTTGTGCACCTTTTCCTACCCAATTTCTTCCTTCCAGTCAACTCTGCATTTAATATGCTTTGTAACAGCACTCTGTGAACAGCCACCCCTTTCAGTAATAACCTTCTGTGACTTACCCTCTTTGTGGAGGATGTCAATGATTGTCTTCTGGACCATTGCCAAGTCAGCAGTCTTCCCCATTATTGTGGTTTCAAAGAGCAAGAGATACCCAGAATTTAAACTGTAGGGATGGTCATTTAATGAAACTCAAATGCAAATATTCTAATATTTTGAGATACTGGAATTTTTACTTTTATGAGCTGTAAGCTCTAATCATCAAAATAAAAATAAAAAAAACTTTTGAAATGTTTTACTTTACATGTAATGTATCTCGAATATATGAACGTTTCACTTTTTGAAATAAAAAAAACTTTTTCACGCTATTCTAATTTTTTTAGATGCACCTGTATATATATATATATATATATATAATAAAAGTTAAAGCATTTTAATACAAACCAATCCCTGGGACAGAGAAGTGCTGTATTTGAAGAATCAGCCAATTATCTAACGTTTTGCCTTTCAACAGGTCCCATTCACTTGTTCTCCCCTTTCAATCATTTACCACTCCATTCCTTATTTACTGGCCATTCCCAAACAAAAGCAAGGAAGCATGGCGTGTTATGTTCCTAACCTGCATTCACAAGGAACAGTAAATACAGGCATCCTGAGTGAGTGTGGGACTCTCAAGTGAAGTGAAAAAGTGGAATGAGAGGGATAGAGAAAGACAGACCGAGAGAGAGAGAGAGAGATAGGAAAGAGAGCTAATGAAGCATTAGGAACAGATGAGCATCCGAGTGATTAATGGACACTTGCCCTACAGGGAAGTTATCATATGAACATACACTCCACATATACTCACTAGGGAGACTTAACATGATACTCTCAACCACAGTGCACACACATATCTCAAAGTACATCCGGCCAACTTCATTCTCCACATATGCACCAATGCTTACACACATGCTGGGTACAATTTATTATATGTAATCTGGATTACATAATCAGATTACAAAAATTAGAAAAGAAAATTTAAATCAAATTATTTTACATTTTAAAATAATCAGACTATAGTTACTTTTTAATTGATTACATGATAACTGAATATTCACAAAACAGCAGTAAATTATTCATGAATTAATTATAATTCATTGATTCTCCTTTTTTCTAGTATTTTATCTATTAAATGTTACTTTCTGAGAAAGCCTATTGTTTATATAAGTTTGGAAACTCCAGTTTTATGGAATTGTGTCTTATAATTACATGGAAAATTGAGAGGCCACATAGCATAAACAAACAAAATATTTAATCTTTAAACTGTTGTATTCTGATTGTTTTATTTTAAAATTAAGAATGTATTTTTATTGAACATTTTAGGATTTAATTATCAGCTTTTCATACATTTTCAGACACCCTGCAGTTCCTTCACAATCCCAAGTTTGGGAAACCCTGATCATGTAAAGCTTATAGCACTGGATGTTGTTGATAAAAAATAATGGAATATATTTTCTTTTTCTTTATATTTTTATTTCGATATGGTACAATATTATAAATCAATGTGGTAAGCGAGTTAAAAGTAAAACAGGTCAAAGTAAAAAGGTCAAAAGTAATCTAAAAGTAATCAAAGAGTAGTCAGATTACAGTAGATTACTTCAAATGTGTAATGTAATAGAAAATGTTATTAACTACAATTTTCATAATGTAATTTGTATTCAGTAATGGACAACAAGTAGTTAGTAATCTGCAAAGAACTGCTTTCAGAACACTATGGACATGCAAACTTTGTTTCTTCCAGTACTGTTCTGGTTAAAGCTGTTGTTAGCGGGTTAATGAACAGCTTGATTAAGTATGAATGGAGGAAGGGGAATTCTCAGTCCCCCCAAACTTCCCAGTCCCACTTTCTCTATTCAATTCAAAGGGGAAGAAATGGAACGGAATAGAGTTGGTTAGGAAAGAGAGAAAATTAATGATAGTGAAGGACAAAAGACTGAACAAGAACCTAATCCCCCTTCCACCCCCCACATAAACCCACCCACACACACACACACACACACACACACTGATTTGATCAAGCATGTACACACACATGCAGATGGACACACACAAAATGAGAGGTCCTCAAAACCTCCAACAAAACACTCGACCCCTCATCTCAGAGAGAGAGAGAGAGAGAGAGAGACGGGGCAAAAACGCAAAACAACTGTTGAGTGGCAGACGGGTTGTGCTGGGGGCTCTTAAGGGTTTCATCGCTAAAATGAGCACAACTCGGCTGAATCTCCAGAAAATTAGACATATTCCACACCCTTTGTGTGTTCATTTAATAAATATTTAGTTCAGTTTGATTATGTTTTCAGTTGCCAATAAGACAGCTCTGTTTTAACACACTTTATGATGTTTAAAGTCAACATGAAACTGTTTATTTTCTAAAAGCACTCATTGGACATGATTCATCAGTGCATTTTATTCCTAAAAAAGTCTGTCTTTGTAATCTTTGATAAGAATGTATTAACATGCTTGGTCTCAAACCTTGGCGTCACTTTTTCAACCCATTCCCTCCACCCACTTGACACACTTAAGCCACATTTCACAAGCCAATCAAATTTTCAAAGTAAAAAAATCTGCCCAGAATTTTTTCTTGCTGTATAATCTAAAATATGTCACATTAAAGAAGTAAAATGGGTTGCAGATGATGTTTCATGTTGACTTTCTCCATTTATTAATTAGTGGACTTCATGCACAAAAATCTGCATGTTTGGCTGAATATACAAATTCTTTTTACAAAGAAATTAGTACTTTTATTCAGCAAGGATGCATTAAATTAAACAAAAGTGACAGTAATAACATTTACAATGTTACAAAAGTCTTGCTGTATAATCTAAAATATGTCACATTAAAGAAGTAAAATGGGTTGCAGATGATGTTTCATGTTGACTTTCTCCATTAATTAGTGGACTTCATGCACAAAAATCAGCATGTTTGGCTGAATATACAAATTCTTTTTACAAAGAAATTTGTACTTTTATTCAGCAAGGATGCATTAAATTAAACAAAAGTGACAGTAATAACATTTACAATGTTACAAAAGATTTCTATTTCAAATCAACGCTGTTCTTTCTAAATAAAAATAAATACATTTCCATCAAAAAATACTTATGGTTTCCACACAAATATTAATGCAGAACAACTGTTTTCAACATTGATAATAATAAGAAATGTTTCTTGAGCAGCAAAGTAGCATATTAGAATGATTTGTGTCATGTGACACTAAAGACTGAAGTAATGATGCTGAAAATTCAGCTATAAATACATTTCCATCAAAAAATACTTATGGTTTCCACACAAATATTAATGCAGAACAACTGTTTTCAACATTGATAATGATAAGAAATGTTTCTTGAGCAGCAAAGTAGCATATTAGAATAATTTGTGTCATGTGACACTAAAGACAGGAGTAATGATGCTGAAAATTCAGCTTCGCCATCACAGAAAATAATTACATTTTAAAATATATTACAATTGAAAACAGTCACTTTAAATGGTAATTAATTTTTCACAATATTACTGTTTTTAATGTATTTTAGATCAAATAAATGCAGCCTTGGTGAGCATAAGAGACTTCTTTCAAAAACATTAAGTTTCATGTTCACTTTCTAGATACAGTAATCCTACAGATTTTGCCCTTTAAAATGAGCATAAAAATGTTTTTAAAAATCTGCATTGAATTTAGGGCCTCCTAATGAGGAACAAATCACAAAATGTATGTTGGATCAGAGCATGATGCCCATGAATCTTTCCTCTTCACCCCTGAGGGACATGAGAGGAGCATGCCGACAAAACTCCTAGCAGAAGGAAAACATGTTTTACCATCTACATGATCAAAGATTGCAGTGTGGAATGCAGACTAATCTTTGATTAACTTTCTACTGGAGGCACATACATAACAAAATCATGGGTTCAGAGAAGGATATCAAATCTGGGATTGTGTAAATACACCTCTAGCTCTGAGCTCAGACCCCCCAGGATCACAGACCTCCATCACAAAGCACTGAGCTTATGCCAAACACATCTGCTGTCATAACACATCCCATACACTCTCCACATACACACCACCGGTGACAGAAACACACATTCATACAGTACAACACTTACAGCGCCAGAAATGTCACATAGACACACAAGCAGACTTCATAAACATACACAGAGCCCTGGTCTGAGCTGCTGTAATGAATGGCGTGTAATGAAACTGTATGTTTGAAGCTGCCAGCAGGTCTGAGCACTGCAAACCAATCTTCTTTTACTGCTCTGCTCTCTGCCATGGAAAAGCAATAAAACCACTGAGGTGATCTGGAGAGGAGAGAAGGATGAGCGGGAGCTCTGTGTCCTTTTTGTGCTATGTTGAGTGGGAGTGCATATAACAATGTAAAAAAAAGACAGCTTGGACGTTGAGTGGAGGACATATGGGCATGATGTACCTCTACTCTTCTACTCAGTGTGCGGAAAATGAAAAATGCTGAATAAATATATTTTATAAATATTTTTTTCGTTTTCGGAGAGTTTATATTCTTAGAATCCCCCATGAGTGGACGTCAGCTCTACAACGTATGTGGAAAGACAGCAAACCAGGGTCAGGACTAAAACCAAAGAGGTGTGTAATACCTGGTGTCCATCATCACAACACTTACTGGCTGATAGCACCCCAATAATAGGGAAAAAAAAACTCCAAAACTTACAAAATTACAAATATGAATTCCTGAATATCTCAATGTTTTCTGAGATTAAACAGACAATGTGATTAAAAACAAAGCAAGCAGAGATTCTTTTCAGCTCATTAATCATGTAGAGTTCTCAAAATGTGTTCAGATTTTCCCAAATCCAGTCAAAATTCAAAGATTTCAATATGAACTCAAATATTCCTGAAAAGAAAAAAAAAAACCTTTTGGAAAGGATATAATAATAGAAAAAATATATATATATATTGTTGTTGTATAGATAATAATATTTAAATAATATTAAACATTATTTTATTTAAACTCTATAAATGTTATTATTATTATTATTCCTAAATCATTTTTATAAAATATGAACGCAAATATTTTTCATCAAAATCTAAAAGAAAATAATAATTATAAAATAATAATAATAATAGGCCTAATAATAAGTAGTAGAAGTAGTGTTTTTGTTGTTATTAATAATAAAATAAAAAACACTACTTTTTATTTTATTTATAAGAATAATAGTATATGCATTATTATCATCCTTATAATTATAATGATTTATTATTACACAAAGTTGATATTTAAATTATACATAACTAAGAACTCTATTAAGTTTCCTTAGCAATGAAAGAGTAACCTCTGAGCAATATTTTATTTTGGATACTGCTGTCAAAGAAAATTAAATAAGGGGATAAATATCAAGACAGATATCAGAAACACACCTGTTCCTGACACCAGCTGCAAAATCCAAGAGCTGCCAAATGCTGTTTTATGGGTGTAAAGGGTCAAGTGAGGTCAAAGGTCGAAAGACCAGGGTTTTAAAATAGTTCATGAGTTTGTGGTCTCAGTCACGACATGACCTCAGGTGGAAACACCAAACATAGCATCATTAGCAAAGGTCACATTGACAAATTAGATAATGTCTTCGAATCATGAAAACATTTTTGCAGAGAGAGTCATAGGCTTTCATTTGCTGATCATGCCTCAGCACACTTTAACAGTGTATGGAAAGAATAATATACAAACTCAATTCCAAAAAAGTTGAGACACTGTACAGATTGTGAGTAAAAAAGGAATGGAATAATTTACAAATCTCATAAACTTATATTTTATTCACAATAGAATATAGATAACATATCAAATGTTGAATGTGAGACATTTTGAAATGTCATGCCAAATATTGGCTCATTTTGGATTTCATGAGAGCTACACATTCCAAAAAAGTTGGGACAGGTAGCAATAAGAGGCCGGAAAAGTTAAATGTACATATAAGGAACAGCTGGAGGACCAATTTGCAACTTATTAGGTCAATTGGCAACATGATTGGGTATAAACGCTATAGATCTATAGTCTATTGCAGAGTTAGTCATCTTTGCTTTGGGAGAGCTGCTAACATAAGCACTGAAAGATGTTTTACACCGACAGTTATTTCCCATAACTAAACAAAGTGATTAATCAGTCTATGAAGAGAGAGCGAGAGCAGGGGAAGGCAGAGGGCAGTTAGACATCTGAAGCTTCTTGTGTCATTCAGCAGAAAGATTACAAATCACTGAGGGGCACAATATCACTGCTCTGGTTTTATAGGACAGAGGAAAAGGGGGTAACATGAGGCGTCTTTTAAACTGTGCACACACAAATCTCAGGCCTGCCCTGCACTCTCTCAGTAAATCTTAGCAGGAGAAGAGGTGGGAGCAGGCAATGTGTCAGAGACTCTTTACTCTGCCTGTCTTTTCATTCATTTCCCATTAACTCCCAGCATGCTCGTTGTTTATGTTCCACTGGTATGTAGGGAGGGTCAGACCAGCACTGCTAACACAGCAGTGGCTCCCAGTGTAAAATGCTATGAGAATGACATGGTTTGATGAAACACACATTGATTGTATGATAATATCTCTGGCGAACATGTCAATGTAACACTTCACCAAAAAATTACATGAAACATTTTACAAAATGTGACCCTGGACCACAAAACCAGTCTTAAGTTGCTTGGGTATATTTGTAGCAATAGCCAAAAACACATTGCATGGGTCAAAATTATAGATTTTTCTTTTATGCTAAAAATCATTAGCATAAATGCGAACTTCATTTGGACAACTTTAATGGCGATTTTCTCAATATTTAGATTTTTCTGCACCCTCAGATTCCAGATGTTCAGTTAGTTGTATAGTTGTATCTCAGTCAAATAGTTTCATATCCTAACAAACCATACATCAATGGAATGCTTATTTATTCAGCTTTCAGATGATGTATAAATCTCAATTTCATAAAATTGACCCTTATGACTGGTTTTGTGGTCCAGACTCCAGGGTCACAAATATGGACAATTGTTTCAAAGACATTATTACTATACTTTTACTCAACAATAAATGCTTTCTATTAATCAAAGTATCATGATTTCAAGAAGAATATTGCACAGATAAAAACATTTCAACATTGATATTAATAAGAAATTACTCTTGATCAGAAAATCAGCATATTATAATGATTTCTGAAGGATCATGTGACACTGAAGACTGGAGTAATGACTGCTGAAAATTCAGATAAAAAAATCAGACAACAGTTATTTTAAACTGTAATAATATTTTACAATATTACTTTTACTGTATTATAAATTATTTATTGTATTTTAAAGTTTCAAGTAAATGCAGCCTTGGTGTGCTTCTTTTAAAAAACATGTGTCACAGTAATAATGTCATAATACAACAACTCTTACTGGATCTAAAATCAAGAGGTTTCATAAGCTAAATAAATAAATAAATATTTTTTATACTGTATGTTCATATAATTTTTTCTCCCTCTGTACCAATAAGAAACCATTCGTGTATCTCTGGAAATATTCTTATAAAATATAATCCATTAAAAACACAAAGTCTGGTCAGTAACTAAGCTTCTGATGCCATTTCTTCCACAGAGAGGAAGAGAGGTCGTTCTCCTGAAGGAAACAGACAGCTGCTAAAACGAGTTTGAGCATAGATTGAGAGCTGCAGGGGCGGAGCAGCTGCTTAGACCACACACACACACATACACACACACATGAAACACAAAATCCTTAAGAACTGCCAGTCATGTGCTCAAACTGCATACTAACCAGATGAGTGGAGCCAAAGGGGCCAAATCTGTAATCTGAAAAAGGGCACTCTCCTGGTTGTGATTTCACCACAACCATGGTAGTGAATCAAAAACATGGTGTTACTATAGTGCCATGTTCAAAAATCTATTGTCAATAATAAATCCCATCCTCCAAACCCTGCCCTCTGACCCTTACAGCCCATCCCATCTAGACTCCGCTCGGCCAGTATCCATGCCACTGTCACACTCGGCACTGGTCATCCATCATGAACCTGACCCCCGTACAAAATAAACTTCAAAGTGCTGGATGGCACCTTAATTCAAATTTCCCTGTGGGGTAAAAACTCAGCCAGACACATATTCACGCCATTAATCAATGTCCAGGCTCCCGCAGAAGCGATAATCAGCTGTGACGGCGAGGAAATGCTTGTTCCCACTGAGTACAACTCTGCTGATGCCTGTAAAATTGACATCAACACAATTTTTGCAGATTATTATGTTTATCTTAGTCAGTTGAGTTTCAACAGATTTAAAGCAGTCGCTCACTTTTTCATACAGTGGTTTTGCTGTTTCCTAACCAGGTGTCACCTGGAAAGATTTTAACATGCAATTCATCTGTATTCACTGAAAACCTGCGCAACAAGAACCATGAACCAAAACACTAGTGACAGCTGTGTTCGAAACACTGCTTTGCTAAGCTTCAATATGTTTACAAATCACTTGTTTCTAATCAGTGATTCAGAGCACATATCAAAATGGGGATAGTTCACCCAAAAATGAAAATTCTGTCATTAATTACTCACCCTCATGTCGTTCCAAACACGTAAGACCTTCGTTCATCTTCGGAACACAAATGAAGATATTTTTGATGAAATCCGAGAGCTCTCTGACCATGCATAGACAGAAAGGTAGTAAGGACATCAGTAAAACAGTCAATGTGACATCAGTGGCTCAACTTCAATTTTGCGAAGCTACGAGAATACTTTTTTGTGCACAAAGAAAACAAAAATCAGCATTGTTTACGCTCAGGGGAAAGCGCATGTATGCGTCGTGGTACTCGCCAAAATGTCGGAAGACGGTAACTTGGGGGAGAAGAATTGTTAAATAAATTGTTATATTTGTTTTCTTTGCACACAAAAAGTATTTTGTAGCTTCGCAAAATTGAAGTTGAGCCACTGATGTCACATGGACTGTTTTACTGATGTCCTTACTACGTTTCTGTCTGGTTAGAGAGCTCTCGGATTTCATCAAAAATATCTTAATTTGTCTTACGGGGTTTGGAACAACATGAAGGTGAGTAATTAATGACAGAATTTTCATTTTGGGGTGAACTAACCCTTGAACTCGTATATCATTTCAGCATGTTTGCTTCTTTAGACACCATTTCAAAGTACCTAAATATTTACTAATATCAAGACTAGTAAATGTGGAATGTGGAATATCATAGATTACACTACAATACACTTAAATGTAAACACTTGCAATTGTTTTGAAGAACATGTCAATAAACACAATAAATCACTTCCGTCACTGCACAGCTAAGCCTAGATCTTAGAGACCACTGGTGCCAACAGTTTGTTCTCTTTTTAGCACTTTTTTGGCCACATTTGACTAATTTGTTGCCTTGTTTTAGTTCAATCATGGCCATGTTGTACTAATTCCTTCCCGTGTTTTAATTTAGTTAATCATGGCCATGACTGAACTAAAGCAAGAGAACAAATTGTACTAATTCACACATTGTACTAATTTGTTCCCTCACTTTAATTTAGTTAAGCCTAAATATTTACTAATATCAAGACTAGTAAATGTGGAATGTACTAATATCATAGATTACACTACAATACACTTAAATGTAAACACTTGCAATTGTTTTGAAGAACATGTCAATAAACACAATAAATCACTTCCGTCACTGCACAGCTAAGCCTAGATCTTAGAGACCACTGGTGCCAACAGTTTGTTCTCTTTTTAGCACTTTTTTGGCCACATTTGACTAATTTGTTGCCTTGTTTTAGTTCAATCATGGCCATGTTGTACTAATTCCTTCCCGTGTTTTAATTTAGTTAATCATGGCCATGACTGAACTAAAGCAAGAGAACAAATTGTACTAATTCACACATTGTACTAATTTGTTCCCTCACTTTAATTTAGTTAAATATTGCCACAATTATATAAAAAGAGTATACTAATTCGCTAAGTTGTACTAATTTGTTTCCTTATCTTAATTTAGTTTAATCGTGGACACAAATAATTCACTAAAATGAGGAAACAAGTTAGTACAACAAGGCCACAATAAAATAAGCAAACAAATCAATAGGTCACAGAAACAAATTCTTAATTTGTGGCCATGATATCTTGGATTTTGTTCTCTGCATGTCATGTGCAGGGGTTCATACTTGCTAAACATATACCTTGTATTTTCATAACTCTCCAAACGACATGCTTTTTACGGTTTTCATTGTGGAATCTGTCAAAATATGTTTCTTACCTTCCATAATCGGTCCTCATCCATGTTTGATGTTTAATAAACATGAATATATTGAATATACATGAAGAGCTGTACTGCGTTCCATGGAGATGTTAGTATGGGCGGGGCTACCCTGTATGACTACTGTCAAATGTTACATCACCTAATTAATATTCATGAGAAGGGTGTTCAAGATTTATAATGCATTCTCTTACCTTTTCAGATCCTTCGCCCTGATCCAAGGCTACTCTGAGTGCATTTTCATCATGCTTTAAAGATCATTAGCTTTTAGTGTCTTTAATTAACTGAGCCTAATTAAAACGAACACGGTGAGAGGTAAAAGTTATGACACTGATGGCAGGGTCCATTAAAGCCTGCTTGTTCTGTATGGCTGGGCTAAATGAATGATGGAAATCAATTCCATATGTCATGTCTGTTTCTCCAGAACTGACAGCAAGGATAGAGAGACATACTTTTGTCGTACCTTGCACAAAGGCCCAGAGAGCAGCTCCTAAAATGCTGCAGAGATCCAGGACGGATGGAGACTTTACACATCCCCAGAGTCCCACAGCAGTGTCCACCTCCACTCACACACACTCCTGCAGGGATACACACACACATACACAGGGTCAGGTGAAGTTCTGGAGCATGCAAAACACATTCACCAGAGGAAAGCTGAGGGAAAATTCATAATTACTATTAAAAAGTTCCATACGTCTAGTAAAAACAATAATAAAGTATAAGAGAACATCTAGAGAGCCTCTACCATCTGTTCATCTCTACAAGCGATACGACTGAGTTCAAGTATGCATACTGTACATCACACACCTGCTATGGAGTATTAGTTGCATGGTGTCAAGGTGAAAAGCCTGTTATTATGTTACCATGAAAGCATGATAAGGTCATGGCTTTCTGAGGGGCCCGTAGTTTTTCTTTCTTTGTATTTGGCCGTCAGACAGTGAGTTCACATGGGTTTCAGTGGACATAAAGCCAAGAGAGATTGCATTTTGTCAGGTACAGTATAATCTGTGAAAGTTTCAAGTTACTGAAACTGAAATTTCTCCTCAGTACATGTTATATCTGAGAGGAGTGGAAGAGCACACTGCCCCTCACTGGATACCAACCAACACTACCTCTGTGTGAAAAACCATAATAACTAATATAAAACTTAGCCACTTTGACTCAGGACTTTTTAGACATCCTGAATTTGGAAGTCAATGAATTTGGAAGAAATGAGTTTCAGTGCATTGTATCACATGTGACAAACATCTATGCATAGAGTGTTTCTGCTCTGCTATGTACATACTGTAAGTGTATGAATGAAACAAAAAGTGTAATGTAATGTTTTTTAAGTGTGCAAAATCTGAAAGACTACGGTACACTACAGTTACCTTACAGATCTTTTTGTTGTTGTTGTTGTTGCTGCTGTTTTTGATAGAAATCAGTACTTTATTCAGGAAGTAAGCATTAAATCGATCAAAAGTGACAGTAAAGACACATTTACAATGTGAAAAAAAAAACATTTAAATAAATGTTGCTCTTTTGAAATTTATTTTCAAAAAATCCTGAAAAAAATATCATGGTTCACACAAAATGTTTCTTCAGCACCAAATCAGAATATAAAAAATGATTTCTAAAAGATCATGTGACACTGAAGATTGGAGAAATGCTAAAGAAAATTCAGCTTTGCATCACAGGAATAAATTACATTTTAAAATATATTAAAATATAAAACAGTTATTTTAATTTGAAATAATATTTCACAATAGTACTGCTTTTACTCTATTTTTGATTCAATAAATACAGCCTTGGTAAAAAAGCTGCCCCAAACTTTTGAATGGCATACCATATCCATATAGCATACCACACCATATCCATATAGTATGGATCCAGTGTTCAAACTCAACACACTGGAGTAAAAAGTGCTTCAAACCTGCTGCACACTCATTTACAAAATAAATAAAAAACTACAACCGCAATACCTGCTCATAACTGCACAGAGGGATATGAGATATCACCACTGGGTTTACCCATAGTCCTCTACGGTTGAATCTGCAGGGACAGTCCTCTCTCTACCCTTATACACTTAAGCAGGAATGCTAGTTAATTGTTTACTCTGGTTTTAATAAAACCAGTGAAGAATGAAGTGGAGATTAGAGAGGAATGTGTCTATGGTTATCTCTTCTCTTCAGTTATCGACAGTCTCATATAGTGTGTGCTACCCCTTCTAAAGTGGGTCACATCTACATGGGCTGCCAGCCATGCACAAACACACACTAACACACACATACATTCAACTGCGTGACACACGTGGAGAGGAGAGGGGAAACGGTGGATCACACGTGCCTGAGCCTGTCTGCTTCACAGAAAGGGGGAGCGACTGGGAAAATAAAGGGGGTGAATGGAGGACTAAGACAGTTAAACATAACAAAAATAACACTTTGTGGCATTATTTGAAAAAATAAAAATAAATAAATAAAGTTCCTGTGATGGCAAAGCTGAATTTTACTGAATTACTCCCGTCTTCAGAGTCACAAGAAATTATTCTAATATGCTGATTTGCTGCTCAAGAAACATTTCTTATTATTATCAATGTTGAACTAAATATTTTGCTATAAAACATAAGACCTAAACACATCACGAGAGAGAATAGTGGAGGAGAGTGTGTTTGATTATTTGTGTGCGCAACACAATGAGACTTTTGAAAACAGCTGAACCACTGTCATGCTACTGAAATTTTTCTGTACAGAACACTATAATGTTTAATGGATTCTTAAATAACTTTCATTCTGACTCATATGCTCCTGCTCTCTCTTATCGGCCACACAGAAACATAAACACATTGTGCAGTAATTAATCACAGAGCCACTGTCTGCAAACTGATACAATATGGCCCATTGATTTTGCCATGACCTCAACTGGCCTGTCGGCGATAAACGTATGCCTGTTAATTGGACCAGCTCTTTGGTGTCAAGTTGCTCTATTATCGTTCAAGCAGATTCATTTCCATCTGGAAAACAGGCTCTAGTTCTTGACAATAAAAGCGCAATAAAATTACTTCCTGAACTGATACAAGATACAGAGGATGTGACTGACAGGAGACAGTTTAACAAAGGTCAGCTGTGGTGCAATGGTGCTCAATCCCTATGGAAAAAAAGAGCGCTTAATTGAACTGAATGTGCTCATATCTTAAAAGCATATTTTCCAAAACATGCACTTGCAAATAATACAATATTAATTAAATAAAATAACACTTACAGTAAGTGTACTTACAGTAAAGAGAGACACTTTAATGTTTCTTAAAGGGGTCATATTTTTTTCATATTTCAATTTTTCCTTTCTCTTTGAAGTGTTACAAGCTCTTGGTGCACAAAGAAGTTCTGTAAAGTTTTCAAGATACAGATCTTCCTTTTCTTCTTTACTTCATATGAGTGTGCTACACTTCCTGCTGCATGCAAATACTGTTAACGTATAGCAAATAGCAGATGGTACATTTGAATTTTTTTGTCCTTTTTTGGAGCTTGACAGCTACTGGTTGCTGTCCACTTTTATTATATGTAAGAGTGTGGAAATTTTGCTACTGTAGAGAACTCCGTATGAGTTCTATGCAAAAGAAAAATATAATGTGTTTCACTAAGCACTCTGTAAATGATGACAATTTTCATTTGTGGGTGAACTATCCTCTTTACATTCTCCCCATTAACCTTACAGTGTCTGGCTGTTCCTCACCTGCTCCCGTAGGCAAATGTACTGTTAGATGAGGTAAATGTGTATCTAACCCATTCTGGGCCCAGCAAGAAAGAGAGACAGCCTGCAGGGTGACAGATGGCGAGGGCCAAGCGTCAGAGACTCGAGGACGGAGCGGCATCAATCCACTTCACTCCTCCACCACTACCTCCTCTCTGACCCCTTCATCCCTCCTTCCAGACTAGGACACAGCTCTATCTCTACCATAATTTTCCCATCCCTGAGAACCACGCGTAAGGATACACAGCAGGACAATGCAAGGCCAGCCGTGCACCACAACACAGACGCTGACTAACTCGCTTTGACCTCTTAATTCATGAACTGGGAGCTGTGAGGGGTTATGGGACACCTCCACATGGTGAGAAGCGGCCTGGGGTCACAGACTGGCCTCAATTAATGCTGATCTGAGGATTATGAACTCTAATGAGTCCAGACTGCCACTAGTTATAAAACTTTCTTCAGTTACTGGATAAAAAAGTGGTTCAATACAGTAAAAAGTACAGTATACAGTAATATTGTAAAATATATTCATTTAAAATAACTATTTTCTATTTCAAATATTTTCAAATGTAATTTATTCCTGTGATGCAAAGCTGAATTTTCAGCATTATTACTCCGTTACTTCAGTGTCACATGATCCTTCAGAAATTAGTTAATATGCTGATTTGCCTCTCAAGAAACTATTGTTCTAATTAATATTTATGTGGATATTTTTTTTATCCTTGCTGAATGAGATATTAATTTCTTAACCATAAACAAACAAATAAATACCTACATACATACATACTGACCCTAAACTTTTGAATGACAGGATAGGAAAATAAGACATACAGCAGGGGTCCAAAAGATAATTATTAATTTATTATTTGAGAAATTAAAATAGAAAATAATGCAAAACAGAATCATTTTAAGCAAGGTATGTGGGTGGAAAAAGTTGATATTCCCTAATAAGAGAAAGACCAAACAGAACCTATTTCAGGTATGAGGAAAAACTCAACTGTGGATTTGTGCTGTTTTTTTATTTCTGTCACGGAGAATCGGATTACTGTCCAACTCGCACTGTTTCTGAGCTTTGGGATGGTATTAGCGTTTTAATTTTCATAAAACTAACAACTGAGCCACATTTGCTGACCTCTGACTGCAGCCTTGCAATTTGGTTCAGGGACAGGATGCTCTCATAAGCTTAAAAGTGTCTGAACCCATTCCAATTCACCTACTTTGCCTTCTGACTGTATCCTCCTATATTCTCTAATCAAGACCTCTTCTCAAAGTCCTTTCACAAGAACCCTTTTCCGAACACAGCTTTGGGCGGCCCGAGTTCAATGCTTCCTGTCAATACTCTTTACTGTCTTGTCCCATATATGGTTTCCCATTTATGTGGTTTCCACTAAAATATTAAGCAGCCTGACGATTCAAACGCGAGTTTTGAGCAGTGTAGAGTAGCGCTTGTTGTTTGTCATTTCTCCCATCACAAATGTAGACATGGTTTTATGTTAACGCGGCACGGCACGATGCAACACAACGCGTAAAAAGACAGTATAAATCATTATAATCTGTAATTATGTCACCACTGGATGCAACAAATGCCTGTATACAGTAATATTGTAAAATATATTCATTTAAAATAACTATTTTCTATTTCAAATATTTTCAAATGTAATTTATTCCTGTGATGCAAAGCTGAATTTTCAGCATTATTACTCCGTTACTTCAGTGTCACATGATCCTTCAGAAATTAGTTAATATGCTGATTTGCCTCTCAAGAAACTATTGTTCTAATTAATATTTATGTGGATATTTTTTTTATCCTTGCTGAATGAGATATTAATTTCTTAACCATAAACAAACAAATAAATACCTACATACATACATACTGACCCTAAACTTTTGAATGACAGGATAGGAAAATAAGACATACAGCAGGGGTCCAAAAGATAATTATTAATTTATTATTTGAGAAATTAAAATAGAAAATAATGCAAAACAGAATCATTTTAAGCAAGGTATGTGGGTGGAAAAAGTTGATATTCCCTAATAAGAGAAAGACCAAACAGAACCTATTTCAGGTATGAGGAAAAACTCAACTGTGGATTTGTGCTGTTTTTTTATTTCTGTCACGGAGAATCGGATTACTGTCCAACTCGCACTGTTTCTGAGCTTTGGGATGGTATTAGCGTTTTAATTTTCATAAAACTAACAACTGAGCCACATTTGCTGACCTCTGACTGCAGCCTTGCAATTTGGTTCAGGGACAGGATGCTCTCATAAGCTTAAAAGTGTCTGAACCCATTCCAATTCACCTACTTTGCCTTCTGACTGTATCCTCCTATATTCTCTAATCAAGACCTCTTCTCAAAGTCCTTTCACAAGAACCCTTTTCCGAACACAGCTTTGGGCGGCCCGAGTTCAATGCTTCCTGTCAATACTCTTTACTGTCTTGTCCCATATATGGTTTCCCATTTATGTGGTTTCCACTAAAATATTAAGCAGCACAACTGTTTTTAACATTAATAATAATAATAATAAATGTTTCTTGAGGAGCAAATCAGCATATTAGAATGATTTCTGGGGTGGGCGACATACCAGTAGACATGATAAACCAGTTGACTATCGTCTCTAACGCGGTTACACGCTCATGTGACGTTGCTGTGCTACGTGTTCACGAAACATATTGTATGCACATGTTTTTAAGCATTGTGGTTTAAAAACAAGTGATTTTATGCTGTAGAAACGCTGTTTCTAAGTGTTTCGCAGCGAGTTTCTGAGAGCTTCAGAGAGGCGTGCGCACCTGAAGATGGTGCTCACAGAGCGTGGGAGTATTGAACTGAGTTATTTTTGCCACTTTATAGGCCTTGAATGGTTAAGTACACACACTGTATATGTCAAAATGCCCATCAAGTGTTAAGTGAAAGCAAACAGTTGAGAAAGAAATGACAAAGGCGGGGCATAGAGGAGAAATATGACCCCTTTAACACTTTTTAAAGTGTACTTTGTATTAATATCAGATTAAAAATAAATTTTTAATACATTTTAATTTGTAAATACATTTACATGTTTTAATAATTTTTTTGTTATCCTTTAAAGAAGTACATTTATTTTGATGTGTTGACTAACATAATAATTCACATGTAAAGTGCTTGATTATAATTTAAAGTATTTCAGTTTACCATAAATGCTTGTCAGTACATTCAGCAGTACAGTATAACCATATTTCAAAGACAATAGAAGTAAAAATTTAATTACACATAAAGTTGTCCTTAAGTCTGACTTAAGTTTAAGTTCAACTAATTGCAATTAAAATAAATTTAAATTTAAATTGTTTTCATTTCATTTCCATTCATATACAATTAAATGTCCAAAAACATTACATTCAGTTCACACTTAAATACAGTGTATTCTTTTAAAGTATATTATTTCCATAAGTTCTCTAATAAATATGCTATAGTGTTTTCATCTTTAAAGCTGTCAAGCTCCAAAAAGGACAAAAACATAACAGTAAAACAACTTGTGCACTAAATTCCAACTCATCTAAACCCATATAATGTATGATATATGATATACTTTCCTATGCAAAGAAAAATAATGAAATCTAAAATATTATTTACTAAATATCTTTCCTTCTGTACTAGTTTTCAAGATACAGATCTTCCTTTTCTTCTTTACTTCATATGAGTGTGCTACACTTCCTGCTGCATGCAAATACTGTTAACGTATAGCAAATAGGGGTGGGCGACATACCAGTAGACATGATAAACCAGTTGACTATCGTCTCTAACGCGGTTACACGCTCATGTGACGTTGCTGTGCTACGTGTTCACGAAACATATTGTATGCACATGTTTTTAAGCATTGTGGTTTAAAAACAAGTGATTTTATGCTGTAGAAACGCTGTTTCTAAGTGTTTCGCAGCGAGTTTCTGAGAGCTTCAGAGAGGCGTGCGCACCTGAAGATGGTGCTCACAGAGCGTGGGAGTATTGAACTGAGTTATTTTTGCCACTTTATAGGCCTTGAATGGTTAAGTACACACACTGTATATGTCAAAATGCCCATCAAGTGTTAAGTGAAAGCAAACAGTTGAGAAAGAAAACACATGTGTAACACTATATTAGACCAGGCAGCTCTTAAAGTGACAGCAGTCTAATATTCATGCTGTCTATCATTAATGTTAATCAAACAACAAAAGAGAGAAAATCTCTCACTGCTCTTGACTAAATCATTTTAGTGAGCAACTAAAATAAGAAGAAATATATATATATTTAATTTACACAGTGAAGAATAAGCAGTGTTTTTATACATTTGATTACTTTATACAATGTATGTAGCAATTCTTATTTATTTGTTCTACTGTATTTTTTTTTTGTCCTATTGCTTGTAATTAGATTCTTATTCTTATTTAATCACTGACTTGTCTTCATTGAGCTTGAGTTTTTTGTTTAGTTTTTTTAATTTAGGCTAGTAGTAGTTTTTTGTGATACTGACACTGGTAAAAAGAATTATGAAATTTCTATGGTATCAAAAATTTGATATCATAAAGCCCTTATTTAAAGCAAAAATAGCTATATCGTGATATATATCATTACCTTAAAATAAAATTACACATATTGTGATATAAGATTTTGGTCATATCACCCACCCCATGAAAACTGCAGTAATGACGCTAAAAATTCTGCTTTGATATCACAGGAATGATATATACAGTATATATAGTATTTTCTACTCAAAAACCCAGAAACACACAGACTCACATTCAAAGGCTTACAATTCTCATCTGAAACTCTGGATTATGACAGCAGCAAGCTGTACTATTTTCTACAGACGTACTTTAGATTGTCAGTGTCAGTAACCAACCGGCCCACAGCAGTTGATTAATGCCGTTAATCTCCACGGCTGTGTTATTAGGCGGCTGTAATGGGTCTAACAGCAGCACAGTGGTGTCAAAGTCACGCAGCGTCTTCAATCATCTCAGAGACGACTCAAGGACACACAAGAGCTCAGCTCTGATGTGAGTGATGCTCAGCGCTCAAGCGCACATCTGCCGTTTCTGTGTTTAGGATGCTTAGTTACAAACCTCTAATATGACTCTCAGTGTCAAACGCTGTTTCTCACTGTTGTAAATCTGCAGTTATACTTGAGTTCCTAAGGGACTGCATGTGACCATGGAGGCGTCCACCATAGTACTTTTCTGTCTTCTGTCTCTGTCTTTTCATTTTTAACATGATCACTGCAGAGACACCACACATTAAGTCCCAAGACAGCCACGATTTAAGCATGGAGGACACAGCTGCCTGAGAGAGTGTTACATAATCGTCTTATAACACCAACTGAGAGATTTCTCATCTCTCTGTTCTGCTCACTCAGGACTATTTGTAGTCTCAAAACAACAAGAATAAAAATATCTCAGTATTTCGTAATGCAATTGTAACCCTATATCCTGCATGATAAGTAAAAGCAGTAAATCTCAGATTTTTTTTATTTTGTGTCTAGAATTGTTTTCCAGGAAAGTAAAAGCAGCTTTGTTGTCCTAATGCTCTGCTGTCTGTCCTAGTTTCCACTGTGTTCATTGTGCAAGCACACATACATAAAAGATGATTTGCTGCTTCAATTTTCAGATTTTTTTTTTCAGTTTGATTTGGTGGAAGACAACACTCGAGCCAGAACAACCCCACAAAGCTCACGTTCTCCCTGTGAGAGAACAATGTGTTTTAAGAGACTCTGTGAAAGAATGGTACAGATCAAATATGTAACAGCAAGAAAAAACACTAAGTGATTATATTTTATGCATCTTGAAGTGCTGACTTTCACAAAAAACATGAGGCAAATACACACAAGACAAATACACTGGATTAACAGGACACAAGAGAACAGAAAACAATAATATGACAAAAAAATTGTGTTGACAATATATTACATAATCATCATGACATACTATAGAGTATAAAATATGCTTGCGTTTTATTAAAACCTTTAATAAAAGTTTATCAAAATTGACTTAATTACAAATCGAATTTTGCCTGAAATCAGGTATTTTAGAATTGAAACTATTACAGTTTTTCTCAACGCTTTTAATTAGTTTTTGTATTTCCATTTATATTTTAATTTGTTTTAGTAATTTTGTTGTGTGTTTTGATTGTTTTAGTTCTAAAGGTTTCTGTGTTTGTTTGTTTTTTAAAGTATGTCTTCATATTTTCTTTATACATTTTAATTTCAGTTTTACTTGTAATTATTTGAGTAGTTACAGATAAACTAAATGAAAGTTGACCTAGATGAAAATTAGAAATATTGCCTTGATAAGTAAGTCCAAGTTTTTTATATTTTATTTTATTTCAGGTGAAGTTTATTTAATTTTAAGTAATGAAAATGTTTTATGTGTATGACTAGTTTTAGTTAATAATAACTTTGCCTGAAACAAAACTTTCACATTTAATTTTACTCAAGAACTAAAAAGTAGCTTGAGAGCATAAAGAAATCAAGAAAAAATACTTTTCTCATTTAAAGTGGTCATATGATGCGATTTCAATTTTTCCTTTCTCTTTGAAGTGTTACAAGCTCTTGGTGCATAAAGAAGATCTGTAAAGTTGCAAAGACTAAAGTCTCAAATCCAAAGAGATATTCTTTATAAAACTTAAGAGTCAACCACGCCTACCTAAAACGGCTCGTTCTAACACGCCCCCACATGTCTACGTCACTGTGTGGGAAGATTTGCATAGCACCGCCCAAATGTTCACACAAAGAAAGAAGGCGTAGCTTTTATTCTCGCTGTAGTATTGTTGTCGCCGCCGCCATGTCGTGAAGACGCTGTGGCGAAGACGAAACTACTTTGTTTGGCCTTCCAAAAGAGGCATGTAGAGTATGTGGAAAATAATATGTTTTTTGAACCTTAAACCGCATAAACACATTTCATTACACCAAATACACAAAATAATGTTCTTTTTAGCAACATCATATGACCCCTTTAAAGTATCTTTGCTGCAAAAACCCTGCAAAGCATTTATTTAATCACAACAAGTTTCTTAACAATCTAAGGCTCTAAGACTCACAGACACTATTTTTCCTTTGAAATGTAATTGCTTACGAATATAAATATTCAGTACAAATTCCCATAAATAGTACTTTTAGATTTACTCAGCACCTCTCGCCATTCATTAGCGCTCCAAATGGATTCAGGTTCTTAAATACTAGCAAAAATAGCAGTTCAGCCTCAGACAACAAGAGGGAAGATAACTGAGAATGAGAGACTAGAACTTCAGAGGTAAAGATTAGTGGTAAAGTTTTTATTAGTAGTCAAATTGATAAATAAAGACCAAACAATTCCATTGTAAGAATATTGACCTCTCTATAGGATGGATTATGAGGGCATATACAATTTTTTAATAATTGTGTGGAAAAAGAGTGCACAATTTAGGAGGATTTTTCCTCTAAGCTGCTCCAGAAATTCCTCAGTTAGCCTCCAACATCATTCTTGATGAGGAAACAGAACTCAAAATGTTAAAAAAGAGCAGCTTCTCTTAAGATCTCCGCCTGTCAAATAAACCTAAAGTCATTTTCTCACAAATTCCATCTGCCTCTCCATTCTCACTCTCTCCATCCAGCTCTCTCAAATTCCTTCTTTCTTTTCTTCTAGTGAGCAAAACTCTGTCCAATAAGATATGTTACAAAACCTCAGTTTTCATCAGTCTCAATATCATCAGATAACATTGAATTAACTAATTGACAATAATAACAAATGACACAACTACTATAAGCACATTCATTTGTCGAAAAATGTAAACTACTCAGCAATTTATTAAAGGCTGGATATATAGTACATCCCACTTGACCTGCATATATATATACAGTACATTCATGTAAAGCAATATACAGTATATTAAATGGCAAATCTCAGCTGTCTGATTGTTTATTGTCGCAAAACATATGACCCTGGACCACAAAAATCAATTTGACACCAATAAGCTGTCCATTGATGTATGGTTTGTTAGAATAGGACAATATTTGGCCTAGATACAACTATTTGAAAATCTGGAATCTGAGGGTGCAAAAAAATCTAAATATTGAGAAAATCACCATTAAAGTTGTCCAAATGAAGTTCTTAGCCATGCATATTACTAATCAAAAATTAAGTTTTGATATATTTACAGTAGGAAATTTACAAAATATCTTAATGGAACATGATCTTTACTTAATATCCTAATGATTTTTGGCATAAAAGAAAAATCAATAATTTTGTCCCATACAATGTATTTTTGGCTATTGCTACAAATATACCCGTGCTACATAAGACTGGTTTTGTGGTCCAGGGTCTATGAATGTGCGTTCCGCTTGTGTACCGCTCATGCTCATCGGAAAAGCAAAGTCCGCTCAAATAACGCGCTGACAGGAAATTTCTATGCAGTATAGGACTACTTGTTCCGGTTTGCAGTAGTGCTACACTCTTAAAAATAAAGGTGCTTCACGATGCCATAGAAAAACCTTTTTGTCTAAATGGTTCCATAAAGAACCTTTAACATCTGAAGAACCTTTCTGTTTCACAAAGGGTTCTTTGTGGCGAAAGAAGGTTCTTCAGATTATAAAAAGGTAAGAAAGAGATGGTTCTTTAAAGAACCTTTGACTGAATGGTCCTGCATCTTCAATAAACAAGCTACAGGTAGTCCAAAATGCAGCGGCTAGAGTCCTTACCAGGTCAAGAAAATATGATCATATTACCCCAATTTTACAGTCTCTGCACTGGCTACCTGTTAAGTTCCGTATCAGTTACAAAATATTATTACTTGCCTATAAGGCCCTTAATGGGTTAGCTCCTGCGTACCTAACTAGTCTTCTACCACGCTACAATCCATCACGCTCTCTAAGGTCGCAAAATTCTGGACTTTTGGTAGTACCTAGGATATCAAAGTCCACTAAAGGAGGTAGAGCTTTTTCGCATTTGGCTCCCAAACTCTGGAATAGCCTTCCTGATACCGTTCGGGGTTCAGACACACTCTCTCTGTTTAAATCTAGATTAAAGACACATCTCTTTGGCCAAGCATTCAAATAATGCATCTCATAATCTTTTACTGCAGTCATAATCTTTTACTGCAGTTATATCTAATCAAATGCACATTATTATTCGTTAGTTTGGGTTACACAAATCATTTTTGCTTGGTTGGAACAGCAGCTATGCTAATTATGTTTGTATTTGTTTCTCTGTCTTTTGCCACGGGATTAACATCCCGTGGTAACTAGGATTTACACAAGCTTCAGTCTGGATCCAGAACACCTGAGAAGAGATGATGCAACCCCTCAGAGGACCTCAGATGATGCCAACCCTGAAACAACATACAGAACTACCACATTTTGCTATAAGTTTGATTGCATCATATAATAATTGCTGTTAATATTGTTCATCGTCTGTTTTATTACGTCTTATATTGATTTTTCTGTACTGCTGGTTCGTCTGGTCAGAGGAGAACTGGCTCCCCGACTGAGCCTGGTTTCTCCCAAGGTTTTTTCTCCATTCTGTCACTGATGGAGTTTTGGTTCCTTGCCGCTGTCGCCTCTGGCTTGCTTAGTTGGGGACACTTCATTTCCAGCGTTATCGTTGACATAATTGCAAAGATATTATTTAAACTGAACTGAGCTGGATGTTGACATCACTGAATTCAATGATGAACTGTCTTTAACTGAAAAATGAGTGTTTACTATTGTCATTTTGCATTATTGACACTATTTTCCTAATTAATGCTGTTCAGTTGCTTTGTCACAATCTGTATTGTTAAAAGCGCTATATAAATAAAGGTGACTTGACTTGACTTGACTTAATTATCCAAATAATGTATAGTCCTACAAAGCTATTATTATCAGAGCATTGCATAGCAGAGCATAGCATCACTGAGGGTAGCATTATTTTAGCAGCTTAAGATAATTCATATAAATTCAAGTCAAAGTCAATAAATTCAAGAGTCTTGACAAGACACTGACGCGTCGCTGACGCCCGCGAATTATTTGGCATGCTAAATATCAGGAGCTGTTGGCGATTCAAAATCAAGCTGTGTGAAATGAGTTCTGACTGAAAAACACATAGGCGATGACCTACAGCCAATGAGAGACCAAGACACAGGGCAGAGGGAAGTTCAGGGAGGAGTTAGACCAGAATATCAGTATTTTAATAGATATACGAACAATTATATCATACAGGAACAAGCACAATCATTTGCTTGACCAGCCACAACATCAGCATAACAGTTACATCAGCAAAATTATTTACCTCCAACTCTCTTTGCAGAACACCCAATCCCTGTTCCCTGCATCTCCCTCCTGCATAATCTGTTTTTCTTTTTCTCCTTGTAGCTGTCATGCAGTGTGAAAACCACGTTGACCCGATGAGTTTGAAAATCGTGCAGTGTGAACTCGGCATAAGCGGACAGCGGGTGAACAAAGAGTGAATATATAGCGGGAGCGGGTGGGTGCGGAATAGAACCTTGCGGGAGCGGGACTAAAAAAACAGTCCCGCGCAGAGCTCTACAGCACAGTAGCGCTACTGCAAACCAGAACAAGTAGTCCTATACTGCATAGAAATGTCCTGTCAGCGCATTATTTGAGCGGACTTTGCTTTTCCGATGAGCATGAGCGGTACACAAGCAGAATGCACATTCATAGATCGGAATATTGAGAGGAGAATCAAACCTCGCAGTGACGAGGAGAGTGAAACATGTGCACTGAACACTGCGGGGCGGGGCGAGACGCGGCTGGCCATATATATTATTATTATTATATGTAGCCTATATTTTCGGTGCAGCCCTACTTACATCCCCTCCTTGTTTACAAATCCGACGTAAATCCATACATCCGATTTAAACGCAGACGGGGCTTTCCTGATAACTTTCAGCAATGCCGCCCTCTTTATTTTACAAACTTACTGCATGCTGAAGGTGACCCAGCTGACCTCACCAGAAAAAAACTCAACACCACCATCTAGTGGATTGTAAAGAAATTTATTTTATTATTCTACCAAATAGTATAATAAAAGATCGATACTTGGTGTCCGTGTATCGGAAAAATATCGCGATACTATGCTGTATCGATTTTCCCCCCCACCCGTAGTGCATACTGTTCATGACCAGGCAAAATGCCTTGTTTTCCATTAAAAATCCAGCTTGAGAAAAATATTGTTATTGGTAGTGTTGAATAAAACCATTTTTGTAGATTTAAATAAAACTGAAAAATAAAACAAAATAAAATAAAACTTAGAATTAAAAAGTACAAAAATTACTAAAACTGAAATAAAAATAAATTATAAAAAAATAAATAAAAAAAATAAAAACTAACAAAAATCACAAAATCACAAAATAACCAAAAACTTAAACTATAAAAAAGAAAATGAAAGCTATTTTTTAGATAAAAGCGAATTTAAAATATATAAATCGAAACAATACTATAATAATATATAAATAATAATTAAAGAGATGCAAAATACATATTAGGATCATGAATTAATAAAATGAAGTAAATACATAAAAATATACAATAAACAAATAAATCGTTAACACTTTATTATAAGAACCAATTCTCATAATTAACTAGTTGCTTATTAGCATGCCTATTATTAACATATTGGCTGTTTATTAGTGCTTATAAAGCACATATTCTGCATGACCATATTCTACATCCCTAATCCTACCCAATACCTGAATTTAACAACTACCTTACTAACTATTAATAAGTGCCAAATTAGGAGTTTATTGAGGGAAAACTTTTAGTTTATAGTGAATATGTGTTCCCTAATCTAAAGTGTTACCAATAAATAATTTAAAATGTTTGTAAATTATATTGTTCATTATTACATGCTGAATGTTTTATGTCCATTTACTATTTTGACATTTTTGGATACAGTTTACAGTTATTTCTTACAGTTGGATACAGTTTATCTTCGTAAAAAGACATGTTTTTGGCTAAAAATGCTGATTGTCTTAATAAGAGTGATGTAGTTGTAGTGCTCTGTGTGTATGTGAGTGAGCTAGAGTCCATATGGAGATCTGATGGGGTCTGACAGGACGCAATGCTTCACTGAGACAGACCGGCCAGCCCCACAGCAGGATACTCTATAAATACCCCATCACTACCTCTTTCTCTTCTCCCCTCTCTCATTTTAGCTCATCAAACATGAAAAGAAGGCAGATGCATTAATAAACAAAAAGGACTGTGCAAATTAAGCATAAATAAACCCAAAATCATTATTTAGATATTCTGCTCCAGACGGCCATGCGTGAGGAGAGGCTCCGGGGGGAGTTACGTAACTGACTCTAATCCTTTTTTTTCTATGCAGCACAAGAACAGAAGAAACGGCTTCACCATTAAAAGAGTCAGGACAGCTTCTATCCATCTCAAATGACTGCTTCTCGGAAACTGCATTTATAACAGTGTGATTAATACAGATAAAATGTTAATGACTGGCAGCCTAATATTTTATAGCCAAACAAAACTGCTTCAATATTTTCCCTCAAATTTGTCACAATATGAGTCTTATTTTCCACATAAATCATGAAGAATCAGAAATACACCTGACATGAGATTAAAATGTCAAGCAAATGAGCTGATCTCAGTACTGCGATATTGAGATCCAAATCCTGTATGTACTTTGGTTCTGTAGGGAAATGCTGAGTCAACCAAATAAACTGAAGTCCTCTCAAATCAATACTGACACACAACTTCAGTATTCTGCACTAATTTGGCAGCAGTACACATAGTGGCCTGTAGTGGCCGGTGAACACCAACCACACTCCCCGCTGGCTGGTCTCCCAGATGTGCCGTCCTGGTTTTGTTCACCTCTCCGTGCTGCTGCCTCAATGACAAGCAATGTGAGGCCCAATTAAACCCGACTCATTTTCTCATACTCTCCTCCGAGAGCTTCAAACAGGTTAAAGTTCACACATTCAGGACAGACTCCTGCTTTAGGCATCTAACCTGCATGAAGAGGAGGTCATACTACATGACAAAGATCAAACAAATTATCCCTTTGATTATGATTAGGTTCTAAAAACCAATTTTGCAATGAATGCTGATAAGGTAATCAACAGCAGGTTTGGGTTAGACAGTTCATCACTGTAACGTGGGGTTTGGGTTTTGTTTCTTACTCATTGTTTTCATGTCTTTTATTTTGTAGTTTGGCCACAGTCACGTTCTTTGTCATGTGATTCCCTTGTCTGTGTGTTATGTTTTGATTTGTTCCTAGGTTCATGTGTCATGTTCTCATTGGTTGTCTTAGTCATGTGTCTTGTCTCTCATTGGTTGGTTCTTATAAATAGCCCTCATGTTGCCTTTGTTCTTTGTCGAGTATTGATGTTGTATCCCTGCTCTCTCGGTGAGTCTGTTTATGCCAAGTTAAGTCTGTTCGAGTCAAGTCAAGTCAAGTCTTTTTGGATTATGTTTTGTCTTTGTTGCAAATAAACTGCACTTGGGTTCTCACTTCAGCTCGCATTCAGTGGACATTTGTTCCAATCATTTACTCACCCTAATGTCGTTCCAATCCCAAAAGACTTTCATTCATCTTCAAAACCCAAACCCAAAGATATTTTTATTGAAACTTCTGTCCAAGTTTCAGTCTATTACACTAAAGTAGTCATTAGGGCAGTCCATTTAGGATAGTCCACTCTATCCATTAGGGCAATCAGAAGGTCGCGGGTTCGAGTCTCAGGTCCGGCAGGAATTGTCGGTGGGGGGAGTGAAAAACCAGCACTCTCTCCACCTTCAATACCACGACTGACGTGAGACCCCTGACCAAACCCCCAACTGCTCCCCGGGCGCCGCAGCATTGGTTGCCCACTGCTTCGGGGGGGGGTGTACACTGTGTGTGTGCACTTGGATTGGTTAAATGCAGAGCACAAATTCCGAGTACGGGTCACTATACTTGGCCACACGTCACTTCACTTTCACTTAAAACTTTGCCACTTTGAAAAGTTCATAGTCATCCTAAAAGAAATCCACATGAAAATAATGGTTTAATCCAAGTCTTCTAAAAAACGTGATAGATTTATATGATGAACAGGTATTATCTCAACTTCTGTGGCTTTTTGTTTATTAGGCGTCGCTACCAAAGTGAGAAAGAAAAAGCCTTGCATTTATCTGCTCAATGTGGTCATGACATTGATAAATAGTCGCAGAGCAACACTAAAGTTTTAGCTAAGCGTTGAGAAAATTAAATGTCTCAAAATATTTATGTATGCTATCCATTTGTGCCTTTTTATTAAGGTAGACTCATATTTCTTTCTACACGGACCACGGGAAATCCATTACTGCTCTCTTAGGACAAATGATATGTGCAGAACAGTGGCACAAAAAAATACTGTTGAATGTGACATAAGGCTTACAACTGTATTTACTACAATTGTCTTATTCAGATAATAGCTTACAGGTGCTGTTTTAAAATAGTAGATACATTGTTACTTTTATTCAGCAAGGACAGTGTAAATTAATCAAAAGTGACAGTAAAGACATTTATAATGTTACAAAAAAATGTAATTTCAAATAAGTTATGTTCTATTGAACTTTCTATTCATCAATGAATTCTGAAAAAATATATCATGGTTTTTACAAAATATACTGAACAGCACAACTGTTTTTTAACATTAATAATAATAAGAGCAGTTTCTTCAGAATTAGAATCAGAATCAGAATGAGCTTTATTGCCAGGTATATTTACACATACGAGGAATTTGTTTTCATGACAGAAGCTTCCGCAGTGCAACAGAATGACAGTGACAGAACAAAAACACAAATGTGAATCATCTGCACAGCGGTAACATTCATACAGGCAATTTATGGTACACCCCTATTTTCTTTTCATTTTGGAATGGGAAAAGACATGAGAGAGAGGGAGAGTGGACGAGAGTCAGCTGATGGAGTGGGCTGAAGAGGGAACAACACCACAGGCGTTCACTAAACTCTATCCACATGGAGCTCACAGTAACCCCACTTCCCACAATTACACGTGCAATAGAAGTCCAGGAATATACAGCGTACAAAACTGTTTTCTCTTGGGAGGAAAACATTTTTTTGCTGAGGGATTAAGGACATCTCAAATATTAATAATTTATATTTATACATACATATCTTTCTCTTTGGAAGTTCTTCAAAAATAACTTTTAAATTGACTCCCAAAGCTATATGTTCTATACTT
>NW_015505224.1:1994171-1994971 GCF_001515645.1 Sinocyclocheilus grahami
ATGATGGTGAGTGGGGGGAGAGCAGGGGGGTTCCTCCTGAAGTCCTTTAAATTTTAAATTGTAATAATATTTCACAATATTAAGGTTATACTGTATTTTTGATTTTTTAAAAAGCAGCCTTGGTAAGAATAAGAGATTTTAAAAGCATTTAAAAATGTGTAATGACCCCAAATGTTGAATGGTAGTGTATGTTTTGTTAAATAATAAAAACAAACAAATTATAATTACCGTATTGGTCAATGAATTGCTTGATATTACTACTCCAATATATGTTTTCTTGTGGATTTGAGTACTAAATGAGAGACTGTTCGGCTCAAACAAATACACACACATTACTGATTCCTCCATTAACAGAGCAGCAGCATTAGACCTGTCCCTAAAAATAAGTTAAGAAGACAGAGCACCCAAACAGAATGAGTCAACCATACATTTAAATCAAAAAGTATTCAGTGGAAATATGTCTGCCCAATCACAGCTCTATATGACATCTCGTCACAGCCGTGATTCAGAAAGTCTCCTGGAAATGTCTGGGACGTTTTTGGACAAGGTGGCTGTAGTGACGTAAATCAGAGTTATGGGGTGGGAGTAGAGGTTTAGTGTTTGTGTTGCTGGGGTGATAAAATTACTGTGGGGCTTGAACTGATCCCCAGAGCTTACAGGCGACAGCCAAAGAGACCATTCCTCATCTACTGGCTCCAGAGAAGGGGTGGAGGAGAGAGAGCCAGAGGGTGGACACCACACCACAGAGAGAGAAAAAAACAACTATTTCTCTTCATTTTCCAACTGTCTGCAATTATGGT
>NW_015505224.1:1994994-1997314 GCF_001515645.1 Sinocyclocheilus grahami
TCTATCCACATGGAGCTCACAGTAACCCCACTTCCCACAATTACACTAAGTGCAAACTTTCACAAATGCACATACACATAAATCCTTTATGGTGGTGCTGTTAAAGTTCATTTGATTTGTACTTAACTGTTCAGGAACTTTTACCTCTGGAAAATGCATCCTATGAACCACACTGTCCTGGATGTGCTATTTCTAGGATTTAAGAGTTCAAAGAAGTAAAGTTGGAAATTACCAAGCCATAGGCCAAACTTTAAGTTAGCATCACCTGGTTTCCTTGATAAAAATCCAATAGGACTCTTCCATTGGCTTTTTGAGAAATGCCGAAAATAAGTTCTGTGACCAACAAACGTTTTATTCTTACTTGTTTTGTTCAACATGATAATCTTCACAAATTAACATAATATTGAGAATTTTAAAGCGTAAATGCAAACCACAGAAGCAAAAAAGCTAAAGAACTACACCACATTTGCCTGACTTCCATCACAAAGCTTCCGACAACTTTTTCAATCTTTATATAAAATCTACAAGGTGGAAAGTCTGAGTTATAATAGTTTGCATGAGCGTGAGTATAAACACAAAAAGGCTGAAAAAGCTGACTAATACGTAGATGAATTTCCTGTTTAACATGATTTTCTTAACATGTTGAACATTAATTTTTTGGAGCTTGTGTTAACCACAGACCTTATTTCAGGCATTTAAACAATAACTCACTCCAAAAATCCATTGACTTTGGAAAGATGGAACTGGCAGTTAAAAAAAGCTCTAACTAATGTCTTTGTTTTATTGCAGCAATCTATTGCAAGCACAGAAACACTGCCCAAAAATGAAAGTTTTGTCAGCATCTACTCACCAACAATATTCATAGTGTCAATGTCGGGTTTATAAGAAAACTACCATAGATTAGGAAATAATTTAGAGCATAGGAGAAATACGAAGAAGGGGATTAGAGCTAATGCTTCTGTTAACCAGCCAAGCCATTATAAAAGGACACATTTTGGCCAATTAATCAGTTTGGCCAATAAATTCATTACTGAAAATGAGTTTAGTTAGTAGTTGAGTAACAGTGGATAAATAGCATGTATATATGGATTTATAAAGTGATAGCAATTAGAGAGTATGATACATGCTAATGTAAATGTACAGCTCCATCCAGAATGACATGTCAGCCTGCAGAATCTCATATACTCTAATTCCACTTAAAAATGGAAGAACGAGCAAATCAAGATGAATGGGGATTCAGGCTTTGTTTGTGTGCCAATTTAGTACTTCCCAGATGAGTCTTTATTTCTACACACAATGCCTCAGTGCAAGCCAATGGAATGTCAGAAAAATGTGTACTTCATTTAGTGGGCTCTCGGCATTCAGTTCTGCTCTTAAACACTGCCATCCTGCCAATTGCTTGCTCCATTGGTCAACACATTCCAGGCTTAAAACTGGCCTGTTATGGATGCTACCTGCTCACTGTCATAATGGACGGCACTGAAATAGTATTGTGTCTTCTGGACCATCTCTTGACACTCAACATGGGAGCAGCAGAGAGGTTAACAAGGCCATTGAGAGAGGTCAACAACCTTGCTGCAGTCACTCCAGGCTTTTGGAGATTAAGTGTGAACACATGCCATAGTTGCACGGTGCGCTACAAAGCTGCAACTTCCAGACTCAGGTCTCTATATTCTAGACGGCTAATAAGTCTGTCTGAATGCCTGCATGTGGGATGGGGTTGTTCAAGGACACAAAATGAGAGCTGTTTAGACTGCTGTGCTAGGCTGTGCGGATGGTAATCCCCTCACAAGACGGGCAATCTAAGCCTACACAGCTCTTTAGACATGCCTGAGAGACTGCCGTCATGGTTCAGCATGACTGGACTGAGCATAAGCCCTCTAGTTTACGCAGCCCGCTGCATCAAAAATGGAGACACAGAATTTCAAACTATAGATCTGCAATCTTTTATCCGGAGGTTCTCATGCAGTCATCAATTATACAAGCGACAAATTCCACTAAAGATTGATTTCTGGATTATCTTACATAGCCGGTTAAAACCTTCAGAGGGGACATCAATATAGGATTTCATCAGCTCTATAATTGAATTGCTATCTACATGGCATTTCTCCTTTATGGCATCTCATGAACTTTATGTGAACTTTATGTTCAGAAGAGCCCATTTGCACATGGGTTTTTATGAAAAAGAGTAGCACTTAGTTTAAGGAGAAGTTCCCACTATTAACTAGTTTCTTATTAGCTCGCAAATTACTAGTATATATTGGCTTGCTTATTGGTTTATTAGTACTTATAAAGCACATATTAATTCCTTATTCTGCAT
>NW_015505224.1:1997642-2000054 GCF_001515645.1 Sinocyclocheilus grahami
GCTGCTGTACCATGGGTGCAGCAGGCGCAATGATATTACGCAGCGTAATAGGCTTAATGGAAGTTACCTAGCTGGGAACTATTTTCAGGCGCTGCGTAATATCATTGCGCCTGCTGCACCCATGGTACAGCAGCAAAGTTCCTTGATTATTACGCCGCAATGAGAGTAAAGTTCCTAGCCATATCGGCCTAGAAAATCGCAACTTTTCATTTTCCGTCGGTCTTAGTACACGATGTAACTACAAAAGAGTCAAGTTTTAAATAGGAAATATATAGAAACTCTTTGGTCATTCAATCATTCAATCAGATTCAATGAGCTATGCTAAGCTACAGCTAAAAGTGCTACCGCCAGACCCGGAGATCGGCTGAATGGATTCAAAAACGGTAAAACTCAACTGTTTAACTCTAGGGGAGTTGGAAAATGAGCCTATTTTCAAAAATAGTGGAGTGTTCCTTTAAGCAGAAGTACTACAGAGACAGAGAAACCATCTACGAAATATATGTGACTAACTAAAACTAAAATAAATAAGTAAAATAAATCAAATAAATTTAATGTGACAACAACTGTGTATCAATTGTGACTACGAATGAGAACTAAAATCTGACAATTACGTACATTTAAACCTCATCCCTTCCCTGTTGGATTGGTCTTGTGTGAGGTCTGTAGACTGGATGTGGGTGTTGACCACACATATACAAGAGAGGCATTAAAGGGCCGCTCTGTATAAATGGTGATGACATACTGGTTAAACAGCTTCAGTGACTCCAAGCATAAATCTGATTCTCCTAAAACAGACTGCAAACTTGGCATTCCTCTACCATCGTCCGCTCTTGAACTAATGTTTACACACTTAATTACAGATCAGAGGTTAAAATGCAGGCAAGGTCAGCAGCTGTAAAGCAGAAAACTCTGGCATGTTGCATGGTTTGCTTGTTTGTAGTCAGTGGGAGATGCACTGGACAAGCCAGCAGCACAGCAGAAAGAGGTGAGTGTCAGAGCAAGCCTCAGGCAGAGCGAGCGACTTGTCTCCTATCATAACTCAAATCACCATGGGACGCACTGTGCACTGTGCAGTGGAAACAGTTGTGAGCCGAGGCCCCCTGCGTTGCATCAGCTTGGATGCAGAAATGGAGAGAAAGTGCTGCGTGCTTTACATCTCTCACAGGCCAAAGATCATAAATCAGGGGACGTACAAAAAGGACAGTGTTATCATAATGTTTCTTTCTCAGTGTGGGGGTGTGCAGATTTGCGGAGACCTTTGACAGGGCAGATTCCTGGCTAATAGAAAGCAGGCCAAGCACGAGACGTGAGGCTAGTTCAGAGTACGCTTCCCTCACAATATATCGGAGGCCAAAATATTATTCTTTGATAACTGGGAACATTTTTTATTATAATTAATGTTGTTAATGAAATTACAGCCATTAATTTGTCTTGTTCACTAATAACAGCCATTAATTGGGTCTCATTCACTAATAATTTATATGCATTATATGCACAGAAAAATGTTTTGCATAATTCAGAACAAATTTGTTCTAAAGTTAATGAATCTGGATTATTCTAAATGAGCGTCAAAGTGCCTAAGGTTAGTAATTTGCATAAAACACATATAAACCATATCATGTTCATCTTCACAGTGTGTGAGTTTTCTGGTTTCACTTGTTCCTATATTTTTTTTGTAAATGTTGAATCAATTTTAGTATGACAGCTATTTGGTTCTCATGATTTGTTTGTGAAAATGTTTATAGATTTCATGAACAAATTCATAAATTACACACACAAATAGATTTTATGCACAAAAAGTGCTTATGAATGAGACTCATTGTACTTTTTTGTATATTCTTTTTATGTAAATAAGCCTATTTATAGCTTCTATGTAGACATTCAAATTGAAACAGTTGAAACACAAAAAGTACAATTATTACTTCATTTATCTTCCACAAAAAGCTGCTGATTATTGGATCATTATTGGCCCTAAAATTGCATCGCATCCCTCGGGTGTTCAATATTTATCGTCTATGATAATATCGTAATTGTGGTTTTGACAAAATGGAACCTGACATTATGACAATTTCATTTTTTTTTTAAATTGTATTTCAACATTCAAAATATAATTTTTTAAACATTAATCACATTATTTCATTGCAATTATTGTAATTATTTCACTGTATTTTCAGTGTAAATACATGTGTAAATAAATCAAAATGCTGCTTCAGATGCAGCTTCTGTGTCACTTCTGCTGTGCAAAAATGGATTTTGTTGATAAATGAATTTATTTTTTAAATGTACGAATTTGACATAAAAGAGACATCTAATAAGTTTAGAAAAAAAGCCCCTATAACCTCATAATGCAAATAGCCAAAGTACGCAACACACATCATCATAGTACACATCACTGGGAATCACGTCTTGCAC
>NW_015505224.1:2000145-2001116 GCF_001515645.1 Sinocyclocheilus grahami
GCTTTGTGATAGATTGAGATTGAGGCGTCCAATCGACAGCCACCGAGAGGCCTGTAATCGAGCCGAGCGATGCAGACTGTTCTGTTCCAATTTATAAATCCGTCAAGAAACTTAATCCATGTGATATATTAGCAGAAAGTGAAAGACAAAACCAAGAAAACAGTGTGGCACACATTGATTTTCTCTCAGGAATATTAATGGATGGCTCCTCCCCCAACACGATACAGATCAACTGCTTCCATACACACACAGAGTCATACACATATGCATATCTAAGCAAATCATTTATCATTCAAATTATTCTTTCAAAATTCAGACAGCAAAGTCTTGGTGAATTTAATAAATGGCTACGTTAGAGCCACTCCAGCAACTAAATCAAAGATTTACTGTATTCTCTGTGCCAGCGCTGAATTTTTCCCACACCGACCATATCAGAGATAACCTCGTAAATTTGGTGCCCTAGAATGTCGGTATACTGATGTGCACTTCCAATCAAGACAAAAATGGCAGGCAAGTTTACAGAGCAATGCCTGCCAAAAGCCATCCAACACCCTATGAAATTACAAACTCTATCTTCATTCATGCAGCAGATGCCAAATTCATTCTGAAACAGACGCTTTGTTCATTTTATCAGTCTCTATATTTGTCAATCAAACACTAAAGACCTTCACATGCCTGGTTCAGTAAGGTTGTCACTGCAGTTGGTTAAAAGTTATATGAGCTACATGGAATGTATGTCACATGACCTAGTGATCATTGAGCGCTTACCTCTGATTCCTATTTCCCACACATTGTTAGCAACAGCTGGGCTTTCATAGTGTGACTAGCCTTCCAGCACATTGACTTGCCCCTCTTAACTCTATAAACACACTGACAGCTCATGTGAGTGATTCCCTTCGGCTGGACTCATAAAAGCAGTCTGTTGATATTAAATTGCCTGCACTTGTGAAATTATAAAACTGTGTGCAATA
>NW_015505224.1:2001191-2009351 GCF_001515645.1 Sinocyclocheilus grahami
AAAATAACTTTTAAATTGACTCCCAAAGCTATATGTTCTATACTTCAAAGACTCAAGGCCTTGAAATTAAATACAGCTGCCAGGATAATTTGTCAATTCTCATTCATACTGTTATGCAGTATATCAACTGTAAGATGATAAACACAATCAATAAATGGTTTCCTGTACAGAGACTGGCTGAAACAACCAGCATGCATTTTCATACAAACACAAGGCATAGAGAGTATATATAAAATATGAAATATAACTTTCATCCACCTACTTCTATCCTAAATACTTCCAATGGGATGCCTGAAAGCAGCTGGGTATGGCGGACCATGTGCAGTGCCAGAAATCTGAGTGTCAGTACGTAGCCATTGGATCCTCCCAATTTTAAAGATGGCTACAAGTACAAGTAATAGTGGTGCATGAATGCTGCACATCCTGTTTCACATCCTGTAGCTTTTAAAGCCCTCAAAAATACAAATAAACATACTGCTAAACATGTCTCATAATAAAAAATGGAATTCCAGAGAGGGGCGTTTCTGACAGTGTGAAGAATGTCTTTATAACAGCAGAATTGTATCTAGTCTAACATTTCATCTTCTACTGATGGGAACCTCAAGTGGGTTTCTAGAGTCTGGTGATAGGGGGCTTTTTATTTTCAGTTCATAAGATCTTCCTCTGTGTTGATAGATGAAACAGAAATGTTTTGCTGAGTGGGGTGAGCACGACAGGTAAGTTGGTCAACGTTAAGCCTGGTTCTTTTAAAGAGGAGGAGGAAAAACTTGACTGATGTTCTTCTTGTATTGTGTTTAAGCACTGCAGTGTCTTCCAGCATGACAAACACTTGAATCATTACACTAAAATGACTGGGTGTATGAAAAGCAATATGGAATATTTAACTAATTTACAATTTGACAGTCTTACAATTAGCACAACATGTACCATAACTCTTGTCATATAGCACATAAAACAAATGCTGTTTTAAACAACAACAGCTGGCTGAAGAAGGCTGTAGTACTGAAGTAACATTACAGTAAGTGGGTGAATCACACAAAACATATCTAGAGAATCAAATCTAACTGAGAATAACAGGAATTCCCAAATAACTCCAGTATTTGCATGTAAATCTAGTAAATAGACTTCTTTTGGGGGGAGGGGTGTGGGTTGAAGTGGGGGTAGAGGTGTAAAATGTAATAGATAAAGACCCTTAACCCCAACAAAACTTTTGAAAGCAAACTGTATCGTGAAACACACACACACATTCATTCTCAGATAACATCGTTAAGAGTAATTGACAAGTCACAATTATCACACAGTACATAACACTAGTCAAAGGTGAGATCTGAACCTACTGAGAATGAACTACAGGGATTTGTGAGAATGTGTTAAATACAGATGAGAATGAATTCAAAGACTATTCAGACAATGTGTCTCCAGGAGGGACGCTCCATATGCTGTAATTAAAAAAGACACTGGGATGCCATACTTTTGCTGGGATAAATTGGTGTCTGCCTACATTCAACATAATTATGACCTTTGTAAGATAAAGCACTCAGTCACTTCACTCTCACAGCCAAACGAACAGCAAAAACAATATACATTAGCACAAACGAAAGCAAACTAAGATGCACCTTATATTCTAAAAATTAGTAAGAGGACAAATTACAGTGTTACTAGTACAAATGTTGGAACGCAACATTTTACGAATGAGGTCAGGAAATTAAAATAATAAAATGTAACTTTTAATCTTACTAGTACGATTTTTAACACATTTTACACGTTAAATTGTAATGAGATGCTATTTAATAGTAACAACTGATGCTAACAAAATGTTACCGGTAAACAATGAAAGATACTTGTATCGCTCATGGTATCATTTTAAAACTGGAAAAGGTACCAGTGACAAAAACACAATTCTATGTCAAAAACTGTAATCTGTCACCATTAATGCAACAGTCTCTTGTCACTGTTGAGATAGTGCCTATTAGTAAAGGAACAAGTTGGCTACTACTGAGTACTGAGTCTGACTTATGAAAATTCTAGTCAGTTTAAACTAATCTAATGAAAAAGTAGCCTACCACCATCTAGTGAATAGTTAATAGTGAGTTTATAAAATACGCATAATGTCACTATACTGTAGGATTAATTACTAGTGAATAAAAAATAAATACTACAGTAACAAAAATAGCTAGTTATTTGTAAGCAAAGCATGTTAAAACAACTTTCCATAAACAAAACATCAAAGAATGCACATGAAGCATCTGTAACGCTGAGGGCTCAAACTCGCACTGAAGTTTTCAAGCTCTCTCTCTCTCTCTCTCTCTCTCTCTAAAGTAGGACAAACTCCCGTTGCTGAAGGTTAATACGCTGCCCCTCGCTGCCCCTCGCTCTAGCTCCGCACTGGACCGCCGCTGGCGACAGAGAGCACCGCTGATCCGGAGCGACAAGCAGCCCGGCTGTGGGAGAGTGCCCACGCGCGGGGGCTCGCGACGGCCGACACGCTCAAGTTCAGCAAGCAACTTGAACTCTATTGTAATTAATGTCGCACCAGCAGTAAACAGGCACTGCAGAGTCTGTTTACAGGACGCGTTTAATGATGACGCTCGAATATGTTGACTACAAACATTTCGTATTAATAAAAACAAGAATTAAAAAGAAAATGTAGACCTAGAGAGCACACCGGGGAATTGTTGAATCTCTAGAGCTATGCTGTTCTGACAAGGTTTTAAGTTCACATAAGGCAATATGTTAGGCTACCTTCTTATTGGGGGATATAGGCTTTGTCCAAAAACCCACACTTGCAGTCTTTGCACTTGACCACTTGATTACTTAAATGACGTATTTCCTGTATTTGGCCGAAGTCTTCAAGTGGATGTGAAGACCACAAGTGTGTGTCGAACTTTTCATTACCTGATGGGACACACTTATAGTGTTGTAAAAATGCAATTTTAATTTGACATACTTTACATTTTAAAATCAACTTCTAAATGTCTGTCCGGTAGTCCCTATAACATGACATAATTTTAATTTGTGGTGCTTCTAATTAAATGATAAAAAGCAGGTGCAAATGTTGTACAAAAATAATATCTATTATATTATCTATTATTTGTAATATCTATTATATTAATATTTAACTTACTTTGAAAAGGTTTCCGTGACCTCTCGCAAGATCTCGGCAAAAAGTCTCACGATTTATTTCCAGAACATGGTGCATGATGGGATACACTTAGCCTTGAATAGCGCTCTGGAGCAGTATTCGAGATAGTGTGGATTTAGTATTCATTAAGGGCACTGCACTTTGGCATTTTGAAGACATGGGACAGACTTGTTGTCACAGTAGGCTTATTATTTATTTTATAAATCTGTCCAGTTATTAGTTACAGTATTTGTTGCCCAAAATGGTTTGATATTTTTGTTACAATTAGCTGTTTAATTAATTGTTTTATGCTTCATAATTATTGTACTGTGTAAATCTGAAATAGGTTCTATTGTGACAACTTACCCCTATGCCCTGTAAACATAGGTCCAATAAACTGGCTTTTTTTCAGAGCAATAAAAAAGAAAATAGGTACAAAACTGTCAGGGATCCTTTCAAAAGGTACTAATACGTACACTTTATGTACTAATATGTGCTTTAAAAGTACTAATATGTACCTTTAGGGTACTAATTTAGGGGTAAACAAAGTACAAAGCTTTTTTTACCTGAGGTTACTGCCCCATTGACAGCTTTGCACCCTTTTTTCTACACTCAAAGAACAGCAAAAACAGTTGCTGGTAGCCACTGACTTACATAGTATTTTTCCATATTAAGGAAGTCAATGCTACCATCAACCCTTTGGTTAACAACATTCTTCAAAATATATTATTTTATGTTCAACAGAACTCATACAGTTTTGGAACGACATGTGGGTGAGTCATTAATGACAGAATTTTCATTTTGGGGTGAGCTATCCCTTTAAGGTATGTGTCTTGATTTTCATAAACAAATCCACCCTGAGAAAATAAACTAAAAGTGTGATAACTAGCCCTGGTCTTCCCTATTCAGCGAGACATATAACCATCTCCACCCATATTGACAATCCCACATATTGTTTATTGATTTCTGTAACAGTCTATTATACAGTCCTCTGGCCTGGAAGAGTCTTTGAAATATGACTCAGTACTGTTTGAAGGTAAAGAACTAAAAAAGCACAAAGGTTGAGGCACAAAGAGCAAAGGAGTGGTATTTGTTATATCATGAAGGTTCTTGTCCAGTGACTCTAGGCTTTTCAGGGCAAAACAGATTTTTTTTTTTTTTTTTTATTTCCCCGATCCTTTACATATTTCCAAAAGGTCACATCTGACAGCACATCATTAGAGAAAGACTTCACATCCCTGTCTGTTAATCAAAAATATACTTTATATGTAAATGTCTATATGTTGTACAGTGCATGATGGGATACACTTAGCCTTGAATAGCGCTCTGGAGCATCTGGAGCATTAAGGGCACTGCACTTGAGGGCATTTTGAAGACATGGGACAGACTTGCTGTCACAGTAGGCTTATTATTTATTTTATAAATCTGTCCAGTTATTAGTTACAGTATTTGTTGCCCAAAATGGTTTGATATTTTTGTTACAATTAGCTGTTTAATTAATTGTTTTATGCTTCATAATTATTGTACTGTGTAAATCTGAAATAGGTTCTATTGTGACAACTTACCCCTATGCCCTGTAAACATAGGTCCAATAAACTGGCTTTTTTTCAGAGCAATAAAAAAGAAAATAGGTACAAAACTGTCAGGGATCCTTTCAAAAGGTACTAATACGTACACTTTATGTACTAATATGTGCTTTAAAAGTACTAATATGTACCTTTAGGGTACTAATTTAGGGGTAAACAAAGTACAAAGCTTTTTTTACCTGAGGTTACTGCCCCATTGACAGCTTTGCACCCTTTTTTCTACACTCAAAGAACAGCAAAAACAGTTGCTGGTAGCCACTGACTTACATAGTATTTTTCCATATTAAGGAAGTCAATGCTACCATCAACCCTTTGGTTAACAACATTCTTCAAAATATATTATTTTATGTTCAACAGAACTCATACAGTTTTGGAACGACATGTGGGTGAGTCATTAATGACAGAATTTTCATTTTGGGGTGAGCTATCCCTTTAAGGTATGTGTCTTGATTTTCATAAACAAATCCACCCTGAGAAAATAAACTAAAAGTGTGATAACTAGCCCTGGTCTTCCCTATTCAGCGAGACATATAACCATCTCCACCCATATTGACAATCCCACATATTGTTTATTGATTTCTGTAACAGTCTATTATACAGTCCTCTGGCCTGGAAGAGTCTTTGAAATATGACTCAGTACTGTTTGAAGGTAAAGAACTAAAAAAGCACAAAGGTTGAGGCACAAAGAGCAAAGGAGTGGTATTTGTTATATCATGAAGGTTCTTGTCCAGTGACTCTAGGCTTTTCAGGGCAAAACAGATTTTTTTTTTTTTTTTTTAATTTCCCCGATCCTTTACATATTTCCAAAAGGTCACATCTGACAGCACATCATTAGAGAAAGACTTCACATCCCTGTCTGTTAATCAAAAATATACTTTATATGTAAATGTCTATATGTTGTACAGCAGTGTTGGGTAAGTTACTCTAAAAAAGTAATGAATTACTAATTACTACATCTTCAACAGTGTAATTTGATTACTGTACAAATTTCTCTCTCAAAAAAGTATTTAATTACTTATAACTAATTACTTTCCAAATCCTATATCAACCAAAGGTTCTTTTAATTCTTTCAAATAAATAATAGATAGCATACTAATTCTGGTCACACCTTAGATTAGAGTCCAATTCTCACTATTAACTATGACTTTTTCCTCAATATACTCCTAATTACTGCTTATTAATACTTAGTAAAATAGTTGTTAAGTTTAAGAATTGGGTAGGATGAAGGCTTTAGAATAAGGTCTTGCAGAATAAGACATTAATATGTGTTTTTAAGTAATAATAAACAGCCAATATCCCAGTAATATTCATGCTAAACCAACTAGTTAATAGTGAGTATTGGACACTAAAGTGCTACCAATAGTCTTATTAACTCACCAAAGTATTTAAAGTGAGAAGAGTACATAAAAAGCATGCATTTTAAGGTTATACTTAACATTTTTGTTAAATCCAATATTGTATTGTATATGAATGTTCTACAGTATATAAGTTCAATTACATAAGAATTAACTGTAATTAAATTACAGAAAAAACAAGAGTAATCCCTTACTTTACTTTTTCCAGGGAAAAGTAATTAAATTACAGTAACTAATTACTTAATAACTAATTACACCCAACACTATTGTACAGTATATACATACATATAGAAAGGCTGTGGGGGGGCTTACCGGAGGTCTCAGCGGGACAACAAATATGTCTCATCATTCACTGTTTATAACCTGACTTCAAAGCCAGAAATATTGTTAAAGAAACCATGACTGAAGGCAGTAATGCTAAACAAACCATAACCAAATCTGAAAGAACACAGCACATGTAATGACAAGTCTGTATAGGATCTTAAAAAAGAAAAAAAAAAAGATTTGTTAATGATGATTGACTCTTATAACTGACCCAAATATGAAAAAAGTTATTTACCATTTGCAGTTTTATAAACGGCAACTGCAGCTCTAATGTAGAGCCAGGGTTGCCATAAACAAAAATAAAGGCTCTTAGTTATGAGTTCATTAAACTGAAACGTCATGGGGCTCAATTAGACATTCAGTTTCAGAGCAACGTAGCAAGCCTGAAGAGATTAATTTGCATAATTCAAAACCTGTTAAATCAGCTGTGCGCACTGCAGCATAAACATTCTCACACGTACTGTACACCCTTGTACCGTATACGACCTCTCATACACAGCTCATCTCTTTGTCCACTAATCACTTCCCCAAAACTGTTTGGAAAACTATAGGCCAATAACGGTCTATTTTTCTCCTCAGCTAGTTTGAAGCTCTGTTAATTGTTGCATTGTCCTTTTAATAAGACTTGTTTGCTAAATATGAGTAACAAAGTCAAACAGTGATTTCACACATTAAAAGTTGTAGAATAATTTACATAAGAATTTAACATAATTAGAGTATATATTCTGAACTTTTCTGTAAGCATAAGAAATCGTTATTTGTACTCAGACTATTTTTATACCGGGAAGTGAATTTATAATAACTGAAGTTGCCTTTTGCCTGTTGAAATAGGATGACCATCAGTGTGAATGATTATTATACCCTGTAGACTCTCCAGAACTGTCACACATTATACAGCTGCAAAGTGCTTTGAGATAATTGTCCACTGTACATTAAAGATTATTTAAATCAGTTTCAAGCCTTTCAATATGTATGTTACAGATACAACACTGTCTGGACATCACAGGACAAACTCCTCAGCAGATATTGTGTGAGGCATTAATATTGTCAGCTGGAAATGTGTTTCTATCTAATTTTCCTTCTCAGAAACTCTGAGAAACTATTCTGCAATCCGTCTTTAGTCTTAGAAAGTAACAAAAAGTGTAAATGTAATCTGTGGACCTGTTCCAAATAGGACATGACAGCCGGGGCATCTCATTTCTCCAGCCAATTTCTCCATCAGTACAAAATTCAAGACAAAGATGGATAGAGAGAAAGAAAGAGTAGAGATAATGAGCTGTTTACCTTGCGGCTTCATTTAACTTTTCAAAGAGTCTCAGGTTCAGAGTTTGATGCATAAAGATAGACAGCTTTTGGAGTTGCAAAGTAGCTAAAAATAAGTCAGTGGTTCTTACTGCAAATAAAAAAAAATAGTAAAATAAAATTGTATTATACAGAATGCAAAAAAACTAGCCATGTAATGATGCATGATGCAGAATAGGAAATTGCATTTTAAAATAAGCTTAAAATCGACCTTTAAATGGGACAAAACATTTACCATATATTTTCGGATCAAACTCATAAATTCTGGTCCACATTCACCTCTCCCTTGGCCATGTGATTAATACTAATACAATATTTGGTCCAGTGTTTATTCCATGTTAGGCTTCGTAAAATTCAGGTTGAACCACTGATGTCACATTTTAACGATGTCCTTACTACCTTAAACGTGTCAGTTGCAGAGTCAGAAAGCTCCCGGATTTCATCAAAAATACCTTAATTTGTGTTCTGAAGA
>NW_015505224.1:2010486-2033387 GCF_001515645.1 Sinocyclocheilus grahami
CAGTGTTGGGTAAGTTACTCTAAAAAAGTAATGAATTACTAGTTACTACATCTTCAACAGTGTAATTTGATTACTGTACAAATTTCTCTCTCAAAAAAGTATTTAATTACTTATAACTAATTACTTTCCAAATCCTATATCAACCAAAGGTTCTTTTAATTCTTTCAAATAAATAATAGATAGCATACTAATTCTGGTCACACCTTAGATTAGAGTCCAATTCTCACTATTAACTATGACTTTTTCCTCAATATACTCCTAATTACTGCTTATTAATACTTAGTAAAATAGTTGTTAAGTTTAAGAATTGGGTAGGATGAAGGCTTTAGAATAAGGTCTTGCAGAATAAGACATTAATATGTGTTTTTAAGTAATAATAAACAGCCAATATCCCAGTAATATTCATGCTAAACCAACTAGTTAATAGTGAGTATTGGACACTAAAGTGCTACCAATATTCTTATTAACTCATCAAAGTATTTAAAGTGAGAAGAGTACATAAAAAGCATGCATTTTGAGGTTATACTTAACATTTTTGTTAAATCCAATATTGTATTGTATATGAATGTTCTACAGTATATAAGTTCAATTACATAAGAATTAACTGTAATTAAATTACAGAAAAAACAAGAGTAATCCCTTACTTTACTTTTTCCAGGGAAAAGAAATTAAATTACAGTAACTAATTACTTAATAACTAATTACACCCAACACTATTGTACAGTATATACATACATATAGAAAGGCTGTGGGGGGGCTTACCGGGGGTCTCAGCGGGACAACAAATATGTCTCATCATTCACTGTTTATAACCTGACTTCAAAGCCAGAAATATTGTTAAAGAAACCATGACTGAAGGCAGTAATGCTAAACAAACCATAACCAAATCTGAAAGAACACAGCACATGTAATGACAAGTCTGTATAGGATCTTAAAAAAGAAAAAAAAAAAGATTTGTTAATGATGATTGACTCTTATAACTGACCCAAATATGAAAAAAGTTATTTACCATTTGCAGTTTTATAAACGGCAACTGCAGCTCTAATGTAGAGCCAGGGTTGCCATAAACAAAAATAAAGGCTCTTAGTTATGAGTTCATTAAACTGAAACGTCATGGGGCTCAATTAGACATTCAGTTTCAGAGCAACGTAGCAAGCCTGAAGAGATTAATTTGCATAATTCAAAACCTGTTAAATCAGCTGTGCGCACTGCAGCATAAACATTCTCACACGTACTGTACACCCTTGTACCGTATACGACCTCTCATACACAGCTCATCTCTTTGTCCACTAATCACTTCCCCAAAACTGTTTGGAAAACTATAGGCCAATAACGGTTTATTTTTCTCCTCAGCTAGTTTGAAGCTCTGTTAATTGTTGCATTGTCCTTTTAATAAGACTTGTTTGCTAAATATGAGTAACAAAGTCAAACAGTGATTTCACACATTAAAAGTTGTAGAATAATTTACATAAGAATTTAACATAATTAGAGTATATATTCTGAACTTTTCTGTAAGCATAAGAAATCGTTATTTGTACTCAGACTATTTTTATACCGGGAAGTGAATTTATAATAACTGAAGTTGCCTTTTGCCTGTTGAAATAGGATGACCATCAGTGTGAATGATTATTATACCCTGTAGACTCTCCAGAACTGTCACACATTATACAGCTGCAAAGTGCTTTGAGATAATTGTCCACTGTACATTAAAGATTATTTAAATCAGTTTCAAGCCTTTCAATATGTATGTTACAGATACAACACTGTCTGGACATCACAGGACAAACTCCTCAGCAGATATTGTGTGAGGCATTAATATTGTCAGCTGGAAATGTGTTTCTATCTAATTTTCCTTCTCAGAAACTCTGAGAAACTATTCTGCAATCCGTCTTTAGTCTTAGAAAGTAACAAAAAGTGTAAATGTAATCTGTGGACCTGTTCCAAATAGGACATGACAGCCGGGGCATCTCATTTCTCCAGCCAATTTCTCCATCAGTACAAAATTCAAGACAAAGATGGATAGAGAGAAAGAAAGAGTAGAGATAATGAGCTGTTTACCTTGCGGCTTCATTTAACTTTTCAAAGAGTCTCAGGTTCAGAGTTTGATGCATAAAGATAGACAGCTTTTGGAGTTGCAAAGTAGCTAAAAATAAGTCAGTGGTTCTTACTGCAAATAAAAAAAAATAGTAAAATAAAATTGTATTATACAGAATGCAAAAAAACTAGCCATGTAATGATGCATGATGCAGAATAGGAAATTGCATTTTAAAATAAGCTTAAAATCGACCTTTAAATGGGACAAAACATTTACCATATATTTTCGGATCAAACTCATAAATTCTGGTCCACATTCACCTCTCCCTTGGCCATGTGATTAATACTAATACAATATTTGGTCCAGTGTTTATTCCATGTTAGGCTTCGTAAAATTCAGGTTGAACCACTGATGTCACATTTTAACGATGTCCTTACTACCTTAAACGTGTCAGTTGCAGAGTCAGAAAGCTCCCGGATTTCATCAAAAATACCTTAATTTGTGTTCTGAAGATGAACGAAGGTCTTACAGGTTTGACAGGAACGACATGTGGGTGAGTAATTAATGACAGAATTTTCACTTTTGGGTGAACTATCCCTTTAATGACAGTTAGTTAGTTGACAAATAGTTGCAAAGTTACTTATAGTTAGTAGAATGTCTAAAGTGGACTATCGGAAGTGTAACCATCATTTAGTTTTGGTAACTTAATTTTAAGGATGTCCTTGTTTTATGTCTACATTTTTGAGTCGCCACTCTATGTGGAATATAAAATCCTAAAGCAAAACTAGTTTAGAACCACTGAGTCTAAGTGAAATGGCAGCGACCAATAATAGAAGTGTCACGTGCATTAAGAGTATCTTAGCCTTGTGATGTTTTGGACTAGAACCATAATGTTATCATATTAACATATAATGTATCATTTACATCTTGTACTGCTCATGATACTACATGGAGGACTGACTTATGTGGATGGGAAAAAATATTTTGGACACAATAATGGCCTGGACACTAGTTTATTTACCACTTTGTAAACCAGGCTTTTTCTTAGAAACTATCATTCCACCCACAGATGAAAGAGCAACAAAAAAGCAAACAAAGAGGCCAACGTAATTCTTGTCATGCAACAATGTGAACAGTTTGTAATCAGATCTGATTGATAAAGACAGGATCTTTAGTCATTTTGTTGGAGAGAGCTTACAGAAATCCCTAAGGGTTTCTGTGGATGAAAATCCTTGCCATATTTTATAACGTCTGACATATTTTCTGGTCAATTGCCCATTTCACAAATGCTGCAATAATGAACCAGAACAAGGAATGCCATCACAACATCCGTCAAATGAGTACTAGGAATAAACAGAATCATTGTAATTTATAATTTATTACAGATTTTCCAGATGGAAAATCTTACTAATGCCCTGCAGATTGAGGTACTTAGGAGACATGAAATCAAAGAGTTAATAATTGGGAATAAAGCTGAATTGTTCTATACGTGAGAAGAGTGTAAGCACCAAGGGTACTGGGCAGCATACTGTACATTTCTGAGCAAGATCATAATTACTCTATCAAGCGACTTCAAAGGAAATCCAAACATAATGAGTGCAGACTGACACTAAAGTCTGCCACACTTTAATTACTTCAGCTCTTACCAGTAGCCTACATTCTAGCCATTCCTATGATTGTACATGGGCACAAAATGGGATTATACATTTACTTAAATGGATGGTTTCCCAGTAGGGTTTGCTTCAGTCGGGCGCTGTGGAGCAACTTGACAGTGAGCAGTTTTAGTCAAAGTAGACTAGTCCAGAGTCTCTCATTGTGAAGCGAAGCCATTGTGTAGCTAAATTAAGCACCCTTTCAATTCAAAGAACCAGTCTGCAACCCTCACCCCAGCCCCAACCGACCCACAGAGCAGCACCACAAAAGTGTCTTTGCTTACAGAGGAGCTTTGTGCGTATAGTTAAGATTATCTGCCCTTTTTCATGGTATGGTGAACTACTTGATTATGCCATTGCTGTCCAATTGCTTTCATTTGAGACACCCAAAGAGGGACGAGTGGAGCCTCAGATCAGCAGTGAGAGAATTTCAGACACTAAGGCCCCGTTTACACTAGTGCGTTTTCGTTTTAACATGCATAACATTTGCTACGGTTACACCTATCGTTTACACTACTCTGGCGTTTTCCACCCTCGAAAACGGAGACTTTTGAAAACACTGCAGACCTCTTTTTAGTTTGAAAACTCCGGGGTTGCGTTTCAGTGTAAACGGACGAAAACGGAGGCTTTTGAAAACGATGGCGTGGCTGCCCACAATCGCACTGCGTATCCTTGATGACCGTGTAAACAATAACATCATGCTCATTGTTGTGCCCATAGGTGTGTGTGTATAGGTAGATACCCCATTCGACCGCTCAAAGCACGTAGATGGGTCCGCCATCATAATAATAGGGATCTACCTATACATATCTATGGTTGTACCTGCATGAATGGTCACGTGACATGCATTTTTGTTTGTGTAGTGTAGACCGAGATCGTTTCTGAAACGCAGAGGAAACGCCAGTGTAGACGAGGACCGTTTTCATTCTAAAATGCCATTTTAAAACGAAAACGCACTAGTGTAAATGGGGCCTAAGGCTCCATTGCCACTTTGTTTCATTACTTTGCAGACTTGTAGAAGGGGAATGAGTGCAATGTTATGCAGCTGAATCCTGCTTTGTTTAGATGCCAAAGCTGTTCCATTACTGTCAGTGGTGTATGCCCCAGCGTCCTGGATCTGTGTGTTTGTGCAAGTAAAACAGGATGTGGAAGTAGTGGATCTACACTGGCATGTTTTTTTAATGTGAAAAAACATCGGCATCGCACACATGTGTGTGCTGTGTGTGTGTCACCGTTACTTAAGTGCTCCCTGCTGTCCTGAGGGGGGTGATAACCAGGAGTTATTGGCCGAAATGTCTGTTAAACAGGCCTAGACGGAATCTGCAGGCTTTTTCTGCACTGATTTGGGAAAGTCTGCAGGAACATATTTAAGGATGGTAAAATTGTGCAGATTTTTAAGCCAATGTTTTGTTTTTATGAAATTAAGTTGCATGGTTGTAGAGTGTTTAACTGTCTAAAAAATGTCCAAAAATTTTTTTTTGAAAAAAATAAAAATAAAAAATCTATTTAAATTTGGCCACAAAATTTGAATTTTAAAATATATAAAATGCAGTAAAAATAATTATAATCATTCTAATATGCTGATTTAATTAAAAGATTCGTATTATCAGTGCTGAAATCAGTTGTGCTGCTTAATATTTTTGTGGAAACTGTGATACTTTTTTTTAGGATTCTTTGATGAAAAGAAAGTGCAAGCAAACAGAATTTATTTGAAACAGATTTTTTGATAACAATGGAACATATTTTACTGTCACTTTTGATCAATTTAATGCATCCTTGAGGAATAAATGTATTAACATCCCTTAAAAAGGTACTGACCACAAATGTTGGTTCCCTCTCATAAACAGGATGCATTTAAAATATAGGATACAGTATAAAATACACACACAGTAAAACTAAATGCACTAATTTTTCACTCACACTGCTGGTCAAGGACAGGCTGTCCCAGTGCTATATGGGTATTTTCTCTGTGGGGTTGGACCATTACAATTTCTCCATCATCAGCTTCTTTGATACTAATTTATCTCAAAATAGAATGCTTAGCATCTATACAGACCACAGCGAGTGAAAGATCTAAATCGTTCTTACATCTCAAAGCAGATGAGGGAATACCTGAGGACTGCTCCAAATGAGACAGTGACAAAATGATTTCATTGTCTTTCTTGAGATGCTGATAGAAGGATTCTCAGTGGAACCTGCAGAAAACTGGGAGGACGTATAATGAAGAAGCATATAAAGGGGAGATAAAGAAATCGTGCACTGGGAAGGCTAGTTTACGTTCGTCTGCAGTGAAGGTGATATGATCTAAATTGAGGAAGTGGGGCACAAAGAGTTCTCTCTGTGATGTTATTGAAATCCATGGAGCAGACAGAGATAAAACTGTACTTTATCACAGAATGAGGCACAATCCATCTGCATCTCACATAACACTGCCACTACACAAAACACACACACACACACTTTTCCTGCTTGTGTTGAACTTAATAGAGTAGGTGTCAGCATTAGGCCATGATAACATTGAGTTTGCAGCATCCAAACAAATGCAAGGACATACAGGCACTGACAGCTGTTAACTGGGTGCAAACGCACTTTCAGCAGTTTGCATCACTGACTATGGAGACATTTTGAGCTCGCCACAGGGAAAACTCAAGCCATTTCAAACTTTGCTATCATACTTTCTTTTCTGAATAGTATACAGTGCTGGTGTGCTGTGGACTCTAGAAACATGGGTGATGGGTAAGTGTTTGTTGTCATAATATTACACCTCTTAATATTATTATAACACATAAGAGGTGATAACACTTCACATTAGAGCATTCACATTGCCCAAATGGAATCTATAGCTGATGTTGAGGTGAAATCTATAAAATTCTGCAGATAAACATGGTAAAGTGTACTGAAAGTATAATTTATACAGAAAATACTAAACATAATAAGTGATACTAGTGATACATGAAACAATGTGTGGAAATTTAGTTGCCAAGGACATCTAATATAATAAGTGTAGCAGTCATTGTGTAGGGTATAATGTACAGTTAGTCAGTCACAAATAAATAGAATGTGAGATATTCAAGTCTACAGTGAGAACTTTTTGTAGCTGAAAAGTGCATGCCTGAAATTGATCAGCACATTAAACTACTTCATGGGTTTTTCTTCTCTTGCTCATTCGGCTGAATTACAGAATGATTTGCTCAAATTACATGGGTGGATTCATCAATAAATTATGTAACACTTGGACTAAAGTGGGCTAAGCACTCGGCCTCTTCCATTCCGTGGAGCACAGGCCTGTAGTGTGCCACGGTAATGTCCCAAAATTCAGCAGGGGAAAGAATGAACACTGGATCCTGAGCGGCCACAGCAGCTGTGGAAATGTTATGCCTGGCTGAGACGGCGCTAACAGCCACAAGTTCCCATGGATGATGCATTGATGCCTGCACAAATACTGGTATTGTTCACCAAAACAGGCTTCCTGTTCTTTAGCCAGTTAACTTGTGCTGGGTGTATTTTCACACATTTATTCATCTTTTGGTTATTTTTTGTGTTGACAATTGGACCCATAAGGGGAGTTTTTTTTTTTTTTTACTTTAAATTGCAATTGCTTTTCCTTTTTTCTGAGCAAATTATACTATATACTAATTTGGTACAATGCACTTATTGTGTACATACATGTTTTTATATTGTGCTAATATTTTTAAATATAAGTTACACCTTAACCCACCCTTAATCCTACCCATACCACCAAACCAGTCCCTAACCTTACCCGTATCCCACCTCAAAAAAGCAGAAGTGTTTTGCAGTACAATATGAACACAGTACATTGTACTTATTTTTTGCTGTAAGCACATAGCTAAGGCAAACTAATATAAAGTGGGACCCCTAACTCTCACACTGATCTTCATTAAGACATTATTTAATATATTTATTATCAAGTAAGTACTATTGGCTGGCTTTACAATGTGAGTGATTTCAGGACTTATTATCTTTGTAGGAACATTTGTTTCAGTATAATCTGGGCTAAACCTGACTTACACACACAGAATGTAGTTTTTGCTCAGTGGCATTTTGGTGAGTGAACTGTAAAGCACTGTCATTATCTGGAGTGAATTTAGTTAAACGGGGTAGTTTCTCTAGTAGCAAGCTTTCAATCAGTGAAAAATTATTTTGAAATCATCGAAAATAGGGTTTTGTGTGGGGACAGTTAGTATTTTTCTGCTGTGTTAACAGAATATTTGGACTGGTGACATTTAATCATAATACCTATAATCACAGTTGTGCTTAATTAGCAGCTTGTTTTTATACAACAGTTCAATAAAGAATACATTAATACTGTTAAAGGGCTGACGAGACGTGAGACTTGCGGATCCATTCGCAGAGCTTTATTAGACACAGACATAGACGTGGTCATACAGCAGGCATGGGTCAGATGAGGGCAAACAGGTATATGGTGGGCAAAACACAAGAATAGTCCTAGAGCTAGCACAGGTCGACGATCGGCAGACAGAATCAAAAGAGGCAAGACAAAAGGGGTGAATCCAGGGAACCAGGCGAAGATCAGAAACCGGGAAGGCTAAGGCTAAGGCAAATGACTAGGGCTAAGGCTAGGGCTAAGACTAAGGCTAAGGCTAAGGCAAACGACTAGGGCTAAGGCAAACGACTAGGGCTAAGGCTATGGCTAAGGCTAAGACAAACGACTAGGGCTAAGGCTAAGACAAGGGCTCCGTAAGGTAGCTATCTCTAGGAGAGTGATAAATGCTGAAACAATACTCGGCAGAGGGAAGGGATCAGAGTGAGTGTTAAATAGTGAGGGAGTGATATGAAACAGCTGGGTGCAATCAGTGTAAACAGGTGTGTGCAATTCGTGCTGAGTGCAATCAGTGCAATGCATGATGGGAAATGTAGTCCGGGGTGCTATGCAACAGTTTGTGTGGTGCGAGAGTCAATGAAAAGGAAAGTTCATGGACCGGATTCGTGACAAATACTGAGTAACTTACATTTTACACAAAATTAAAAAAACAGTAACTTTGTGTGTTTTGGTCTTCCAATGAAATTACAAACAAAGTCACAGTATACTGACATGAGTCTCAGTTGAACACACAGAGTTTCTGCATGAATCAGCATTTTGAATGAATTGGTTACGTAAATGATTCAGTGGCTCATTAGTAAAGTCACTTGTTTTGTTCCTGAATGAATCAGTACTTCTGAAGGAATCAGATGAGTGAGGGATTGAATTGCTGCACCTTTCACCTACTTGCGTATATGCCCTTAAAAGAATGTACTCTCATTGTGAAGAAAAAAATATGTTTGAGTATGTAGCAGAAGAGTAGTCAAGTTTTTGGACATGCTACCATACCATGTCATAAATTTGCTCAGTTAACGTGTAACCTGTCACCATAAACCAAACTTTCAATCATCCTGTCACTTACAATCCTCATATACTCATACTTCACATTTTCTTTATTTAAATTTACACTACATAAACAATTCTTTCTACCAGATTGGAGAGAAAACAAGTAGCACATTGATCTGCCAGTCATGGGTCTTTCATGTGGAAAACAATCAAATCAAATATAACACAAAATAAATAACATTTAAACATTAAATAATTATTTTTCATCAGGTTAGATATTGATTATTAATAACACCTCTTGGGGCATCTCTTCATCCGTCAATCTCACCAACACCTGTCATGTTCGTAATTCTTATTATTTGTGTTTGTAGTTCTGAACCGAAATCTCCTCTAAAACACGATGAGCAGTCAGTAATATCAGCCGTTAGTCTGTGCATGGATCCACACTTCAAAAATCTACCAAAATAGTTTTTTTTTTTTTTTTTCAAAATAATATGCTTTGCGACACATTTGTTTTCATCTCATGTATCAGCATTTTTGAACAAATTGGTTGAATAAATGATTCAGTGACTTATTTGCAAAGTTCCTTGTTTTTTGTTCATTAATAAAACAGCATTTTTGAATGAATCGTTTAAATGAATGATGCAGTGATTCACGCATAAAGCCACTAGTTTTGTTCCTGAATGAATAAGTGTTTTTGAACAAATCAGTTGAGTAAAAAATGGAAGTGACTCATAATGACATTCCTTTCTGAATTAATCTATTTTTGAATAAATCTGTTTATTGTCTGATAAAATAACTGTGTTGTGTCATAGATACATAAAAAATATGTATTCAGATTAGTGTTAACATGGACGATTCTACTTTATAATGTTTAACAGAATAAATATTATGCTATGACTGGCAAAGATGCACTGTTCTCTCAAGACCAGGAACAGTGAATGTTTTAAAGTACATGAGACAAGGGTGACTGAGGGTAAAGGGTAAAAAAGTCTATTTAAGGACACTAGGAAGACTCAAGGGAGGTCATTCATTCAAGTATATAAGTTCAAATCTCAGCACTACTGGTCTTAGGTGGGCTGTTTCTAGAAACCCATCTGAGAGCTTGCAGATGAGGGTGCAGCGCTGAAGTGCACTGATCCTTCAATGCACTGATGAGAGGAGACGGGTTAGAGGCATGGGAGCATCTGTTTTTAGAGTTTCCTCCCTCTGTTTCACCTTCATGTCCCTCCGCTTTAGTACTCAGACCAGTGAAGGCCCATCCAAGCTGTCTTACAGACACTTTAAAGTTTGTAACAGTATTACACTATTTTGTAGTGTGGTAAAGTACTGAGCTGTAAAGTACTTTGTGTACTTCATTACTATACTTAAATGTTTTTTTGGGTAACACTTTAGTTTAGGGACCAATTCTCACTAGTTGTTTATTAGCATGCCTATTATTAACATATTGGCTGTTTATTAGTGCTTATAAAGCACATATTCTGCATGACCATATTCTACATACCTAATTCTACCCAAATACTACCTTACTAACTGTTAATAAGCAGCAAATTAGGAGTTTATTGAGGATAAGTCGTAGTTAATAGTTTGTTAATAGTAAAAACTGGACCTTAAATAAAGTGTGACTGTTTTGTGTTTGTGTGTAATTTGTACTTGAGTAAAGCAGAATACTTAGAGAATGTTTACTTACATTTCCAAGAAAAACAAGCATTTAGATATTTAAAGTAAAAGCACAGAAATATATATTTTTTGTTAATCTTCCTGAGTTGACAGGTCAATTTAATGTTATTTATTTCACGTTTATGTAAAATGTAATTTGTTATGATCACCCATCCCCATGAAGAGACACCTCATCGGTCACCATAGCACAATCTTAGAGCTAAAGCAAAACATTTTAATTACAAGATATAACCGTCACTGAAGATGGATAAACCTCCATATGAACACGGTTAACGATCAGATTATAAACAACTATGACAGATTATAAAACATCAAATGAAAAACAATCATAAAATCAGCTGCTGACAAATTTTTAGGTGTCAGAATGTAGGTTTTCGATTGGATTTCTGGTGTGTCCTATAGAAATCATTTTCAAGTCACTTAGTTAATGAGAAATTCTGTCTCTTGATTTCATCAGGCTGTTTTCGAATCGAAGTGAAAATGTTCATTTTTATGCTTAAGTATGATTAAAAGTGCAAAGTTTAACATATTTTTAGATACTGGTTATATTAGTCATAAATAAAAGAGATGTTAACACTTCACATTACAATGTCTATGTTACTTTAACTATCCATGAAAATTATTACAATATATAATTGTGTTCCACAAACAAACTGCATATTATCTGCATGTATGTTAAATGTACAGTATACTAACTATACACTACTTCATATACTTATGTTACAATACTATAACATGGACAGTAGAATCAATTTTTCAGATGAACAATTTACAAGCATCATATGTGTAGCGTATATATTCACAATATTGCTCAAATTCGCCTTTACAGAAAATATACGAAATAATTCTTCTGTAATTACTGTATACTAATGAATAAAGCATTAGCCTGGACTTCTTAAATTTGCAGAATGACAAATGATCAAAAGACAGGAATAGAAGTGAAGGGTGTGGGGAGAGCTGCTCTTAATGTGGAACGGCTGAAACTCCCATGGAGAACATCCACGTGCGCTATGTCCAGAAACAGAGAAACGCAGACTATTTTAGGCACTATGCATTTAAAGAAACATTGCCTTTAACTGTACATCTACACACATACAAATATAGCACAACATCAAACATACTAATCTGTTGTTTGCAAGCTATTATAATTATCAATTAATCTAAGATTCTGTGTTTTTCCATTAGAGCAATCAATTTATTTATATGTATATTACTTAATTATAAGACATGTGCTTAAGTATTGTATTGCAGAAGTACAGAGAGTAACACTCTGTGTGATGGAAGAATGGAAATTATGGGGAACACTTCCGTCTAAATTTACTGTATAAGTACTGTGTCCAGCCACATTAGCACAGCAGACTCATATTTTCAAATCAAGCATAGGACAATGTACAGAATTAATTCAGCATGAAAGTTATTATAATGATGAAAAAGGACAGAATTGGTGTAAATGGAGATTGGGGAAATGGGGGGTCCAAGACTGAAACTAATTCCCCAGCTCACTGACCCATCATTGAGCATTGCCTTGTGAAGAAAAATGAATAAATGTCTTGAGAAAATGACAGAATGTATGAACGTTCATTTAGAAAGTGCGATAAATGGAAAAAGTTAGGAGAGGTAAAGAGAAAGTAAGTTAAATAGAAGACAAAATGAAATAACACTTTACAATAAGGTTCCATTTGTTAACATTAGTAAAAATACATTAGTAAACACAAATGAACAAAGAAAAATACTTATAAAGCATTAATTTAATGGAGATTTCAACATTTACTAATACATATTTAAGACCAAAAATAGTATCTGTTAATATTATATATACTAATATTGTTATTATATATATAATGGACAGTACAATAAACAGTTGTATTTTCATTAACTAATGTTAACAAAAGTGACAATGTATTGCATTAACAAATGTTATCTAATGTTGTAAAGTGCTCTATATTGTATTATAATTATAATAATATAATGATAAAAAATATATAACTATATATTACATTTTTTATAGTTATATTTTAAATTTATTAAAAATGACCCTATGCAACCCAAATCTCTTACAAGCATAAACTTACACAACACATTCATTTTCAGTGATTTTTCTCTCACTAGATCCTTATGTAATCACCAGTAGGGGATCTATAAAGGAAAATACATTAAAAGCTGTTAAGCAATGTCAGAGCTGTTCTTATGCTCCTGATTTAGGTACTATCTCAGTGGAATGGTCTGCAACGGCTGCATTGGTTTCCTGTCTGTAGCTGTGAGTGTGGGGAGGGGAGTGTGCTGTGAACCCAAAACACAACTGGAGCTTATGTGTTAACATAGTTATTTATGTGTTTATGAGTTTACATATGCGTGACTGCGCTCACATTCATTTACTGACTGCAGGGATGGGAACTGAGGTTAACTCCTCAGCAGCTGTGTGTTTGTCATCCCTGGCATTTGTACATCCACATGGGAAGAAAACTCCAAGAACTCTTCGGTACATGCAGCTGTTCACTTTTTCTTAATACTATCCACCCCCTTCATCTCTCTCCAGTGGGCTTTCATCAGGAAGAAAAACAAACAAAACAAACCCTCGTAGTCTCAATCACTCGCTTAAAAGCTTTCACTTGCAATACTGAAGGAGTACGGGTGATACGAGACATGTGGAAATACTGAGATATAAACAGCTGCAGGCTGGATCTTAACTGCTGCATTAAAAACCCATCATGGCGCTTTACTGTTTTCACTTTAAGCTACTTTTCCATAAGAAAGAAAAGTTGATCAGTTGCAATGTCAGAGCTGTTCTTATGCTCCTGATTTAGGTACTATCTCAGTGGAATGGTCTGCAACGGCTGCATTGGTTTCCTGTGTGAGTGTGTGAGTGTGGGGAGGGGAGTGTGCTGTGAACCCAAAACACAACTGGAGCTTATGTGTTAACATAGTTATTTATGTGTTTATGAGTTTACATATGCGTAACTGCGCTCACATTCATTTACTGACTGCAGGGATGGGAACTGAGGTTAACTCCTCAGCAGCTGTGTGTTTGTCATCCCTGGCATTTGTACATCCACATGGGAAGAAAACTCCAAGAACTCTTCGGTACATGCAGCTGTTCACTTTTTCTTAATACTATCCACCCCCGTCATCTCTCTCCAGTGGGCTTTCATCAGGAAGAAAAACAAACAAAACAAACCCTCGTAGTCTCAATCACTCGCTTAAAAGCTTTCACTTGCAATACTGAAGGAGTACGGGTGATACGAGACATGTGGAAATACTGAGATATAAACAGCTGCAGGCTGGATCTTAACTGCTGCATTAAAAACCCATCATGGCGCTTTACTGTTTTCACTTTAAGCTACTTTTCCATAAGAAAGAAAAGTTGATCAGTTTAATATATCAGTTGTTTCTCCTAAACAGCAATGAGATCAAATGCAGACTTTTGACGAGGCTCCTGCTTCTTAGATTTTTCTCAAAAGATCTGTGTTTTGTCAGTGGCTCTCAACCACAGAGCCTCAGCAAACTTTTAAGGGGGCCGCAGGATGACTTAAAATCATTTAAATCAAGAAATTATTATTAATATATTGAAATGCACTAATCTAAATTAAATGAGCAAACACAAAGCATGCATTTTACCTAGTCTTCACAACCGTTCCCACAATGCCTCAGTCTGTCTCCTGAGCCTCCAGCAGATGTGGGGTTTAGATTCCTCGCTGTGTCATTAGTGAGGCCCTGCTTCAGTTCAGAATGACACATGAAGAAAAGAAAACCTCTGTGCCGGGGACAGAGATTATGTGTCTCAGATCATAATACAAGAGTCATGCTCAAATTTCTTAAGCATATATGAACAGATCAGACATTTACATTAAGATAAAGTATTCAGAGAGTCAGTATGTCTTTAGCATTGTACAAGGGTCAGAGCTGCTATATTTTATAATTTCACCTTTTAATTTGTATGTTCAGAGCACCGTTACTCTGTTTACTGAAAACTGCTGATGTTTCAGATAACATGGTTCAGTGAGTGGACAAGAGGAAACAGAATAAACTGCTAAACAACAGTCACTAGTTTATCCGATTTGGAACTGAAGCACAGCAAAACATGTAACAATATATATATATTTAGTTGTGTATACATGTATATCTCATGTATATTTTCTCTAAGCCTTTTTCAAAGTAAATTTATATATACAATGGTGGCCAAAATGATTAGAACACTCGTATTTTCAGCAGCTAAAAATGGTTTTAAGTCAGTTATTTCTATCTTTTGCTGCAGTGTGTCAGTAGGAAATATCAGTTTACATTTCCAAACATTCATTTTGTCATTAATTGTAATAATACATTGAGACTTTGTTTGCACAAGGAGTCTGACAACAGCCAGTGCTCCACACAGAGATCTGATCTCACCATCATCCAGTCTGTCTGGAATGACATGAAGAAACAGAACAAACCGAGACAGACTAAATCCAGAAGAACTGTGGCAACGTCTCCAAGATGCTTCAAGAAACCTACCTGCAAAGCTACCTGAAAAACTATGCGCAAGTGCACCTAGGGCAAAAGCTGCTTTAAACGCAAAGAATGGTCACACCAAATGGTTGATTTAATTTAGTTAATAGAAGTTATTTGTCAAAGAAAACCTATTTATGACAGCATCCTCATTTTACAGAATTTTTACACAATTGCCTAAAACTCTTAACAGTACTGTTGCTTTGCAGGTAGGTTTCTTGAAGCATTATATCCTTATATCCTTGAATGAATGACAACCTCCCTTGAGTCTTCCTAGTGTCCATAAATAGCTTTTTTTACACTTTACCCATACCCTAAGGATTATAAAAGTTTTCTTAATAGATGAATTATGCATTGTAATGCTTTATTTAATAATAATAATCCATTACATTACCTTAAGCACTGTTGTAATACATTATAATAGCCTACTTCATTTTTACACTTTAAGTAAAATGCATTAAAACACATGAATGGCCAATGTGCAACAATGAATCTTCAAATCTCAAAATGCATTTTAACTTTATTAAAATATTTTTTTATTAAAAATATATATTTAAAAAAAATTAATATTTAAATTACATTATGCTCACTAAGGCTGCATTTATTTGAAGGAAAAATACAGTAATATTGTAAAATACTATGATTGTAATGAGTGTTTTCGATTGTAATATATTTTAAAAATTGAAATTTATTCCCGAATTTTCATCATTACTTCAGTTTTCAGTGTCACGTGATCCTTCAGAAATCATTCTAATATGCTCATTTGCTCCTCAAGAAACATTACTTATTTTTATCAATGTTGAAAACATATAATATAGAAATATAGTCAAAACCATGTCACTTGTGGCTCATGCCCTTACATAAGAAATATAATTTTTTTGTAACCTTAAACGTATTTACTGTCACTTTTGATCAAATTAATGCATCCTATCTGAATAAAATTATTTGAACTGAAATTATTTGACTGAAAAAAAAAATCGTACTGAACCTTATAACCGAGAGTGTGTATTTATACAGGTTTTATAAGTATAGCAGTCAAGCCCCTGACAACAGGCACAACCCAGCCAGCAGGTGCCAGTGTATTTTACTCTGGGCTGGTCTCTAGTAATCCTGTGTGAACTTTACTTGAGGACAGCACTGTTGATACAGGTCTATACAGCTGAGTTTGCCACACACTGCCATCTGCTTCCACTGCCACACTGAGTGCGCCTGTATTGTTAACTGGGTTAATTCCCTCTGGAACATCCTCTGAGAGATAAACGCCCAGTGAGATAATCTCTAATCCAGGATTTTTTGCAGCAGCAGCAGCAGGATCATCTAACTCAATTAAAGTTTACTCCATTTGCGGTCAGAACTCAAAGAGTAAACTTGTGTCTGATCTCCCTGGAGACAGGAAATAGATCACAGGGATGGAATGAGAGGGGAGTGTTGCAGCTGTTTTCACGCATATTCAATAAATTACATACTGAAATAAAAATTCTAAGGCTAAACTGAGATTTTAAGTGTTTACCTTACAGGCAGAACACAGAGTCTGAGCACTGTGTTTGGAAAAAAAGAATTTCTCTTCTTTCTCTTTTGTTTTTGATGCTTGATTGAATTCACGCAGAAAGTAAGTTAGAAGAAAATAAGTACCTCACTTTGTCAAGAAAACTGTCCTGCTGTCCAGGCATTCAGACTCAGTGTATCGAGTCAAAGGTCACAAATAGAAGGATGTAACATTTTTATGTAAATGTCACAGCACCAGCCCTGGGGAGCTGAATCATCTGATTTGCTGAGACAAACCACTCACAAATCACAACTTTTACATAATTTTTTAGATATCTAAATAAGGATGCATTGCAAAACATGGATCTGTTGTTATATATCAGTCATTTATAAAATAATTTTGTTGTTCGCATTTCATCAGAACTTTCATCATAATACTGAATACCTCATGCTGAATTAATCTAGAAATCTAATTTCACTTTTACTTAGAATTCTATTATTTATTTTCTAAAATATTTTAGATATTTTTTTAATGCAATTGAATAATGCCGTCTTTTACCTTGCACTTGCTGTTTAGTTAGACTTTTCTCGCCTTTAAAAATAATATTTAATCTTCCCGGCATCATATCTGAGCGAGAGACCACACAGTTCAAACAGAGGTAAGTTTTCACTATTTCATTATGTTTATGCTCCTATAGGCTTCATCAAGATTACAGTCAACATTTTTACAGAAAAAAATATTCTTCTTGGCACAAAGCACGAGAATTCTGACTGTAAATAATTTACTGTGGTATAATGATATTTGCAAGTTAAGGCACCAGTTATTTTTGTACAAACCTTCAACCACATAATATAGTCACAAAATATTTTTCAATGCAACAGAACCGGCAGAAAACACGTTTTAAAAGAAAATTGTATTGGGTTATTAATATTTTTCAATTATAATATTATTTATTATAGTGCAAACTGATTTCTATCAACAGACAGTTTAACATAAATTCCAAACTTACTCTGACAGAGTTGAAATAATTTAGCACTTTAGGGTTCAAGTTGATAGCGGCACTTGTGCCATGCTTACAAATGGCAGCGATTCCTTAAAATGATCCAGTGACATTATTCATCATCAATAAAGCATTCCTTACCAAAAATGACACGTTAATAATTCTTCTAAGTATAACGGTTATGATATCTATAATCTATTCGTTGTTATCAGTAAAATCAAATAGGCCTACACGATTAAGAATCATACATCCATTACCAACTATCCAAAATGATGCCTGGTCTAAAATCGTCTCCTGCAGTGCTTGTATCTTACATGGTTGATCACTAGATGGCGAAATACTTTCATCAAAAAGATCAGAGTGTTAGGAAAGACTTTAGCAGAAAGAGTCTCCTGGAATGTATTGTAGTGCTATTGTGTCACCAAATATCCATGAGAGATTTGATGCTTCGAGATGTAAGGGCACATTTCTGAAAACATATCCTCATACTTCCCCCTTATAGCCGCTATAAGGCATCAACCTAAAGGCAACTGTAATAGGATCCTGCATGTCTATCATCTTCAGAGGAGTAACAGATTCTTATCAAGCACCATGCAGTGTCAAAACAATCTTTTTTTGAAAATAGATGAGAAAGTACATGCCACTACATGATGGTGGAAAACATCTCGTGATGAACAGCCTGTTCCTCTGGTTCAGGGTGTTGCCTGCCAAACAAACATCACATTTGAGACAGACAAACAGGCAGAATGAAAAGAGAAAGCAAGACGTAGTAAAGGTCAATATATTATAATTTGTTATTGCCACGTGTTAACAAAAGGAAAACCTTTACAGACCAGACATGCATATAAACCATGTCAAGATATGAACTGGTGAGTTAAATCTTATAGGAAACCCTATAGAATAGACAATTACTCCTACCCTATCAGCACAGAGTACATAAAAGTCTGCTGCAATTCTCCACCTACAATTCACTGCAGCACCTGAACATGTATATAAATATAAAACATTGTTTTGTTGCTTGGTAACCCATATGTTGCACAGCAGGGTTCCCTTCAGACTTTGTTTTGCCAGTCACAGAGAGGTTACCTGGAAATGTCCTGCACAGCAAGCACCGCCTAGCAGCAAATGAGTCAGTGATACCTGAAGTGCAACTGAACGGGTCCGGTGTTGCCAAGTCCGTGATTTTCCCGCGGAATTGGGCTACTTTAAAGGGGTCATATGATGCAATTTCAATTTTTCCTTTCTCTTTGGAGTGTTACAAGCTCTTGGTGCATAAAGAAGATCTGTAAAGTTGCAAAGAGTAAAGTCTCAAATCCAGAGATATTCTTTATAAAAGTTCAGAGTCAGCCACGCCTACCTAAAACAGCTCATTCTAACACGCCCCCACATGTCTACGTGACGATATGGGAAGATTTGCATAACGCCACCCAAATGTTCACGCAAAGAAAGGCGGCGTAACTTTTATTCTCGCTGTAGTATTGTTGCCGCTTTCCGCCATGTCCTGAAGACGCTGTGTGTTTCGTTGTGAAAGCGAAACTACTTTGTTTGGTCTTCCAAAAGAGGACGATATCAGCTTCGTCATGCCTAGAGCTGATTCGTGCTGGTCGCTGAGGAAATGCATCAACTTAGTGCTGTGGATCGCCGGATCGCCTTTCACCGTGGACGAAGCCCGGGGTCGTCACATGTGCTTGCCGCTCCTTAGTCGGATCCGCCGGGCGTGCCGTTCTCGACCCCGCTGCCTCAGTTCACTCTATCCCGGCCTCAGCGCAGCATAGAGGAGAAACAATAATGTACAGTATGTGGAAAATAATGTGTTTTTTTAACTTTAAACCGCATAAACACATTTCATTACACCAAATACACAAAATAATGTTCTTTTTAGCAGCATCATATGACCCCTTTAACACTGTTACCGTGGGTTGAAGCGACCCCAATAATGTGATATTTAGTCCCTAAATTGCAAATCTTACCAGGGGAACCCCGCCAAAAAAACTTTCATTTTATCCCCCGGAACACGATTTTTACTGGGGACCCAACTCGAAATGTGATATGGGGCTAGATTTGAGGGTTTTTGTTGTGATAACCTGGCAACCCCCAAATTACAGTAATTCTAGCGCTCCAGCGGGTGTGGTGACGAGTGCAACGGGCTGATCGAATGAAGTTCAACTACACTAGAGGGATTTCCACCACGGATCACTGCACTTTAACCTTTAACACATGCACATGATGTTTTCTGAGCCTTACTCAACAATGACACGATTATGCACAGCTGGAGATCACCACAGTGAGTCATAAACTAGGAAGTGACAACAGATAGGCTATAAAAATATTAAAGCAAATAAAGATAAGTGCAAAAGGGCATGAGCCACGAGTGACATGGTTTTGACTTCTTTTGCTTATGCCGTCATATATGCTATCAGCTGAATAGTATGGTGTGACTGAGCACAAATTATATGGTATGTTTTGTCCAGAATCTCCAGAAGCAGTGAATCATCAGTTCGTCAGAGATTAGTCTAACAGAAGCTAATGTTTTTATATAGCCTATTTATTAAATATATAATTATTATCTAGTTTAATGACAATATTTATTGTATTTAGGCCTATGTTTTGTCAGTGTTAGGGATGAAAGATTAGCCTATACCGGTTTGACAATAAATCATGATAAAATTCCCCACAGTTAGTATTAGCTACCGTTTCATATTTTAATCATCATTAAACCCGTATTCGATTACTGCGATTTGAACAGGATAAATAAATTCTGTCCAAGGAGCCTACTTAAGTAACAGTCTGACCTGCGCACACCACAGTGTAGTTTCGTTTTGTGTGAAAACATGGGGGAAAGCTGGGTTTAAAAGAGTGCTAAGCGAATTGTACAAATGAAAATATGAATTAATTAATTATATGGATGTACCTCTGAAGGTTCTTACTTCAGAAAAGATTCAATGGCATTTTGTTTTCATCTTCGCTCCATATAATAGCCTACCTAAAGTAGTGCTCTTAATCGCAATGCTTCTTCTGCTGTTCCATAAGCACCACCTAATGTCAGAGAGTGGGTTTACAGAGAGTAACATTTACATTCAGCCTGTGTGCAGTTTTTGTCTGGCAAAAAAACGGACTGAATTTGAATTCCCTAAGGTATTTAGAATTATTTATGGAGCAGATAAAATGCATATAATCATTTATTAATCAATTATCATTTTGACTTAACCCTTTTCTTTATTTAAAGGCTGAAATGTGAGATTTACCATTTTATAAAACCTTTTCAAAGTTTTATTTGAACATTTTGTACATGTTAGATAAAATGTTGTCAGTCATGTTGTCGATTAAAATCTGGACATCATTGGTAATGTTAGGTAGTGTTTACGCAAACAAAAAGTAATTTTATTTGCTGTTTGTTGATCTTAAATATAAAACTTGGTGAAACGATTTGTGTACTTTTTGAAAATTTCCAGCACATTTTAACAATATGTTAATGTGAGGCCTACATTACTTATTGTTAATAAAACAATAAATAACCTACTCCTTTTTAATGAACTGGTGATTTGTGACTACCCTCATGAATGAAACACCTCCCACACCCTCTCATAGTTAAAATCTGGTTCTGATCCGTGACAGAGTGCTTTGTTTCATTTCACTCTCTGCAGCAGATTTGAAGTCAATAAGAAAGAGAAAAAATTCTGTCAGTTGGTGAATTCCGGTTGACCACAGAACAACCTGTTCCAGCTGTATCGAGTGCTAATAACATGTTGTATAACTTGTTGTAGCACCTACACGTCAACACAGGTGAGGTATGCTAACCTCATTTTGAATATTATGCTCGACTCATGCATTTATTTCATGTATTACCAAAAAGCAAAAAGACACTAACCGAAGCATCAATACTGTTTATTAAAAGAATTTACTAGGTAAAATGTAAACAGACTTACAAGTTTCTGATGTTGAACATAATGAATTCACACTTTTCAGCCTCCTCCCTTGCAAGTACGTCCTTGTAGTATTACTGTGTTAATTAAACACAAAGCATATCACTTTACCCTTGGACAAAAGAAAAGACATACATTAAACGCACCTTGGGCTATGACTGTTTGAACGCACACAGGGCAAGACAGTCGAGAATGTTTCTTGCATGGAGAGAGCGGTAGAGAATAAAAAATGAAGCGAATTGATAATAATTCTATGGTCTTTTTCACCATGGTGACAGGCACAGGTCTAACCAGCTTCATTAAATGCAGTTCCAGAGGCAGCCCACACAATCCTGCCCACGACTGAAGAGGCATACAACTGTGCACTGAAGTGACTCTGAGACATGGTCGGCTCTGCAGGAGGTTAAACAATATTTTCTGAACACAAAATGAGAAATTTTAGCACAACTGGAAACAATTTTTACAATTTTGGAGAATACTGTAATAATGGAAATGGAATTAACACATGCTTTATTAGAGTTATTTGGGTTTAATTTCATTTATATTATTATTACCAGCATCACGTTTATATATCTATTATATATTTTGGGGTTTTCAAAAATTTTAAATGTTCTCAAAAATGCATATGCATGCACCATTAACCAACCACAATTTAGAAAATCCCAGTTTGAAACATTACGAAAATAAATATACACAAAACTGTACAAAGCTATAAAATAAATATTTCCACTGACACATTTTTTCAGTTATATTGTAATATACTGGAATAAATTATGCATGACTGAAGGGAGTAATTAAACTCAATATATGTCTCTTCTGGTCATCTATACAGGGCACAAACCTCTTTAATTTTTCATTAAGTATTAAGTTCATATTGAAAATGGCGAATGGCTTAATAGTACAACAACAACACAATGTAACACACTCAATCAGCAACAATTCTCCCATAAACCTCAACGACGACTCCATTATGTTTTATGGATTATGCCGCAAAGAGAGATTGTTTTGTAAGGGCTGAAATGTCTGATAATGTCATATTTTCTTGTTGTCAACATTTAAATTTTTGGGACTGTGCTCTGTCAAAAAATACAAATAAATCCAAAATGTTTTGAGCCTAAAGGTTCTGTGTTTTGTTAGTTTACCCAGAAATGGGAATTATTATTCTCTCTCCCTCATGTCATTCCAAACCTGTATGCTGCGATTATTTGCTAAAACTGAAATCATTATGTAGCTCTTGCCATTACACAACATTAAAAAAATATCATAAAAGTGGTTGATATGACTCTTTATGTGGTA
>NW_015505224.1:2034411-2036267 GCF_001515645.1 Sinocyclocheilus grahami
GAAAGAGCCACGGAAAGATACTTGAAAATGTCTTCTTTTGTGTAAAAATAACAAGATACAGGTTTGTAATGACATGAGGAAGTCCAACTCTACTAAACAAAACAAAAACAATACACGTCTGGACACAAAGCATAAGGAGAGAGAACTGTACTATCAGCAGTGCTCATCTTAGCTCTGTTCTGAACATGTGGCCTTAATGTTCTCCACTCGGCTCCATTGTAATCCGCATATTCTCATCTAAACAGACAGAACCAGGTGCTTCGCTCCCCTTAAGTAGTGGGAGATACGCCAAAAGGCTCTTGCACTCAAGTGTGGGCAGTCGGAGCAGTTGGAGCAGTTCCAGGACAAACATTTACACAACAGTTTAATGGACTTACTGGAAGTGTAGGGGATAATTAAACCCCCCAATATCATTCATCATCATGTCCCGACTAGAATTGAATTTAGTTTATTTACTGGCAGCAGAAGCCTAATTTCAGGACGTTGCGCTAATTCGCTAATCCCTGTTAAGACTGCGAGACCTGACTGTAAGAGGTGCTGTAATAATTGGTCATGTCAAAAGAATAATCTAAGAAGGTCAGCATCAGCTTTACCTCTGCTCTGTGGTTGCCATGGAGACCTAGCAGCCAATGACTCCGGAATTCCGATGAAGGATTCCGACAAGGAATCATGTCAGTTCTTGTGCATGTGGACTTATCATACTACAAGAGGCATACAGATCTGAGACATAACAGATCTCAAGTCAAACGACCCAGACACATTTAGGGGTCCATTGCTCAGGGTTAAACAGATACTGTGCACATAGTCTTCCCTCTCGCATTCAGAGTCAATTCATATTGTCGCTTTCACATCTTTCGCAACGGTCCTGTCCTTGTAATCCATTCCATCTTCTCCAGATCTGTCACAATAAGCAGCACCTCATGGAAAACAAATGCTACCGGTCCATAAAGTGCATCTCAGTGGTTAATACTGTCATCTTGCTAGGTTCCCACCCCTGTGAAACTATCAATAATTGCACTATATTTACACTATTAGTACCATCAAGTGCATTTCTAATTATTTTTAAAGTCTGTTATCTCTGCTCTTTTTAACTATGCTTATTATTACAAGCTGTCACTGATAAGGTCAGTGTTGGCATAAATTAGAAAATATTAAAATAAAGGACATATCAAAGACATTCAGTGCTCGACGGCACTAGAGTTTTGCACAATTTGCTCCATGCGATACCTCCATTTGAGTTCATCTTGTTGCTTTTTTACAACGCTGCCTTGTAAATGTTTCTTCCAACTAGTTTGTAACTGAATCATTTACTTGATTCCCCCAGATGGGCACTTTTGCTTTGAAGGTTCCCTTGCTGTGTGTCCCCAACTCCAACTTGAATTTAACGCAAGCATGCTGAAATAAGCCAAAAGCTGTGCGATACAATTTGCAGAGGTAGAATTTCCATTGTATGTGTCCATTCTTTGCTATTTGTGACCAGTGGGCTTTCCTCAGTCTGTTGAAAGTCACAAGCTCTACATTTGAAATGTAAATGGAGAGGGACTTTGCTCCTTTTAGAGGAATACCAATGCTTTGTTTATCTTCCAATAAAAGCAGCTGTGGCTACTCATTAGCATCCCGTTAAAGTTAGTCTGGGTGAAGAAGGGGTATTAGACGACGACACTGCCTTTGAACACTTGAGCAGTTCAAACGCATCTCGATTTCACACCGAGCTCTCATCAGGTTTACTACACAGCTGCGTGTGCTTCCTCTTCTCCAGGATCCTGTTGAGCTCCTCTGTGAAGGAGTAACAAAGCGGAGACGTGGTGTCTCCATCTGTCTGTCTCAGCAACACATAGCTGTTGCCATTCATCTTG
>NW_015505224.1:2036277-2185375 GCF_001515645.1 Sinocyclocheilus grahami
TAAAAAAATATCATAAAAGTGGTTGATATGACTCTTTATGTGGTACATTAGGTCGTCTGAAGCCAGGCAATATGCGAAAAACAAGCCAAAAGCAACGCATCGTGTTAAGTTACTACACCCAGGAGAACCAATGGCATTTTAGCGGCATTAATATGTCATTTTTGAATATGGAATCAGATACGGCGCTGCTGAGGGCTCTGTGTAGTTGCTCTAAATGAGACTAAAACGCTTAATGACCATTTCCCAATCTATTTCAATGCATTCTCCAGACTCTCTTTTGATCTTTCTCTGTCAATCTCATTCTCTCTAGTGCACTTTAAACTCACTTTGAATGCGGGCAGCAGACGAGATATTTCTCATCCACAAACCTGTCCTGGCATGTTAGAAGAATCCGCAGGAGTGCCTCTCACAGGAATATAAGACTCAAGGGATGTAAACATTGCAGGAACAGACCATATGAGCTGCATGAGGACAAGCATCTAATCACAGATTGTGACCCTCTGGGAGAGTGGAGGTCAGATGTGTATGCAGATCTGTTCTGCTCTCATTAGACACTATGATGGAGATGTATGCATGCGGACATGAAAGCCATTTGTCAAACTGAAATAAAAAAAGGTGTTGTTGGGGGATTCAGAGTGATGATGGAGAAAAAAAACTATCTGTCAAGCTCAAATCATAAAAGGTCTGCTCCCACAATGTTGTTTTTGTGTCAAAGGCAATGCATTTTGAATCTGGCTTCAAAATATTTGGAACACGAGTTGTGTCTACACAGCAAAAATGATTTTCTTACTTAGTATTTTCATCTTGTTTTCCAGTAGAAAAATCAGAACATTATTAAATCAAGATACATTTACTAGAGACGCAAAACGACATACTTTTGTTTTTTTTTAGAAAACAAGACATCTTAATGAAATCCTATGCTTGAAACAAGAAAAATATCTGTCAATGGGGTAAGAAAAATAATCTTAATTCAAAGTTTATTTTTCTTGTTTTAAGCATAAATTCACTTAATCGTATGTCATTTTGCTTCTCTAGCAAATCTTCCTTAATTTAATAATGTTTAGATATTTCTACTGGAAAACAAGAGATATTCTGAGGAATAATTTTTTTTTATCCTTTTTGGTCACAACAAAGTTACAAGGTTCCATTGTATGAACACATAGCTGTTGCCATTCATCTTGCGTAAGACGCTGGGTAAAGTGGCAGAGAGTCCATTGACGTACTCTGATTCTGGAGGCGGTGGGAGAGGTGGAGCAGGAGGAAGCTCTTTGTTGGGTGACGTTGTTGCTTCTCCAGGGACGATCTGCAGCAGGCCGTCGTGAGCGTCCGGTTTCCCGTTGCAGTGGCTGGAGATGGTCTTCAGCTCCAAGTGGGCACCTCGCTTTCTTTCGCCACGAGCTGCAGCCCGTAAAGAGTATTTACCCCTCCGTCCTTGCAAACAAAATCCCACGTAAAGCAGGACGACTGTTAGAACAAAACACAGGCCTCCTAGGATAGTGATAAGGGACAGGTACATGGCCTCCATGTTCCTCACGGACAGGAACTCGAAGCGAGGAGACATTGGGGTCGGATGGAAGTCCTCCGGGGAGTCACTTGGGGAAGTTTGAATGGTCCAGTAGATCGCTGTGGTCAAGCGTGGCCGCGTTGGCTCCACGGGAGGAGGTGCGGGAAGCTCCTGGCGGACTGTCAAGCTATAGATCACCACAGGAACATGTACACCATTCTCCAGGGCAAAGCAGCAGTAGTCGCCGCTTTGGTAAGGCCGTGCCTCGATGACCAGGAGGCCGTCAGTGCCGACACGGTAACCAGAGTCCAGTCCATAACCCCGCAGTTCCTTTCCATTCAACATCCACTCAGGGGTTGCCAGATTGGAGCTGAGCTCACACTGAAGCAGCACGTCATCACCCGCCATCACAGAGCGAGAGCGGTGTAACACTTGGTCTATGACAGAGCAATGACACGCACACATCAGTTATAATGTCACTGGAATAATTTAGGGTTAATTCGTTAGATCATATTACCGCAGTAACGGTGATTCATTGGACACTCTGAAAACTGGAGTGGTCCTACAACCTTAGATATTGGCTCATATTTACTTCATCTGACTTTCACCATTTGCTATGACTCATTGAAGAATTAAAAGACACACTGACTACACAAATTTTAAACATCTTCATAGTGTTGTTGTTTACTGAAATTACGTCTATTAAGAATCATTTTTGTAAAAGGAAATAAAGCTGAAACAAACTGAAAAAGTCTTAGAGGAAAAACCTAAAATGACTAAAACACTTGGCAACTTGGCCTTGGCAGCTAACTGAAATAAAAGTACTAAAATTATTAATATGTAACTAAAACTAAATTAAAGCTAAATAGAAATATAAAAAACGACAAAAGCATATAACAAAATGACTAAAACCTACCCTAAAACTAAAATGAAACTGAAAATATAAAAATGAAAGCTAATTAAAAATATGAATAAACACTTTAAAAGTATATAAATAACACTGAATCATCACCGCAACACTGACTATTATAAGAATTATTTTTCATACCATCTGCTGTGGATTCATCACAGCCCTGGTTTCCATTCAGAATGTCCTGTGTCAGATTGGCTCTGTAGACAGAAGTTATTATTAGTTATTATCATGCACCGATATTAATTCTGACCAATACCAATAAATACTGATTATGTCCATATTATGGCCGCTAACTAATAAATGTCCGGTTATCTAAATAAAACTAAATAAAACTAAAAACAGGTTTTACCAGTAAATTTAGGCATCACAACATTATAATGCACGGTATGAAAAATAAATATAAATTTTACAATTTGCTAAAGATCACATTTAAGTGAGCATTAGGGTGGCAAAGGTACAATAGGGGAAATGATCATGCACAATGAAAAATTCAATATTCAATGATCAGAGTTCACCAGCTCTGAGCCAGACACTTATCCAAGATGCACTGGAGTGGGCGGTTCCATGACATACATAAACAAAATCATGCTATGAGCTCTATTTGACAGAGAACCTACACTGTGATATATGTCAGTTACAGTGGCTCTCAATCAATTAATTAAAAAGTTAAGAATGGACAGCAAAAGTATTCATGACCACACACTCAAACCTTCTGTTGTGTGATGTAATCTCCACACACTCCAGTCCATCCCAGGCACAGAAGGGATCACGTGCCATCACACAGTCAAAGCACGAGGAATATCTGCTGCATGTGGACAAGGGCAACTGCACCACAGAGGTGGGCGAACCCACATACACACTCATCTGAAAGGTTCAAGTGGGTAGTAAGATTCACACTGTGGTCTGTGCATAAAATCAAGTCTTACTCACATAAATTCAAACAGAATGTAATGGGTTTGGAGACTTTAAAATGAGAACAACCTGTTGTAATGATGGATTTAGAGACATTTTTATTTAATTCAGCTTCCAGGATGTGCACAGGTTCATTTCTAACCTGTTTCTCAGAGATGATTATACTTTCCACTGGCTGGGGTTCCTCAAACAGCTGCAGCTCCTCAATGATGTGCAGCTGACCATCAACCTTCACAGCCCTTTGCATCCAACCTTCATCTGGAAGAACATCAAAACAATTCAGAACACTGCTGCACTCAATAAAAGCGCCAAGTGCTTGATAGATAAGAGCTAAAGAAAGGCCACCGTAACATACATTACCTGTCCCAATGAAGAGTACGTGGTATATCCGATCATCTAGACCAGTCACTCTGTGTACAGCAATTTTGGTGTAGTCCACATTCCTCCTAAACAGCAGGGGGCGTTGTTTTTGAGGAAGGATCTGCCTGTACATGAGTGGATGGCGACGGACAAAGTGAAGTACATCGTCTGGCAGGTTGGTGGATGAGTTGATGCCTTTTTCTCTAAGTTGATCTGTGACGCACTGAAGAGAAAGTACGGTAATGTTCCTTTCTGACAATAGCTACATACATCCTGCCATATTTTCACATCATTGAAAGGATAGCAGACACAAACAATACAGGGTCTGAAATTCTCTCTTCTTCTGGCACAGTGGGATTGCACTCTAATTTCCAAGAACCTGTTGAGAATGTAGGACATTGCGCTATTCTCGGCATCTTGACTGAAAATTTACATAATTTAACTGTCATTTCAATTATCCGACAGACACTGTTCAAGCGTTTGAGAAGAAAAGCTTTCAGGAAAAAAAACTCAATTTTCAAAAACTCAAAAAAGGCCAGGAAAACCAAAATCATTTACATTTCTGAAAACTTCCGAACAGCAATTAAAGCTGCTCACTCGCATACAGACTCGCTCATTAGCAATATCACAGATTCAAAATTCATAAAGCAGCCAATCAGCAAAGATTTACTGCCTGCTACTAATCTCCATGGCAAAACGCTTTGATGAAATAAGCCCATTTTCTCCATGTGCACTCTATAAAATTGCTCATCAGCGTCTGATTTCTGTATGAAACCAAATCGACACTCTACCTGTACCTCGCGAGTGATTAGAGAACTTTAGTAGCTCAACCTATGAAGTGCTGACTTGTGCTTCCCCGTCAGTGTCAGCAAGAAGGCAGTGTTTCAAAGATGAGGATAATCAGGCCAGTGTAAGATGAAACAGGGGATCAGTATTACTGTAATCCAGTATGGCTACTGTTGGCCGTACCGAGCCGGGTCGTGGTTCTGGCACCTTCCCTGTGTACTGGGTCCATTTGGAGCTCGAGTCCTCTTTGCTTTCCATATAAGGCCCCTCAAAGGCCCACTGGATATCCGAAATGGAGTATTGGCAGATCGCGGACGCCTTTACGTTTTTCCTGAAAAAGAAGTACTGGTTAGTACTCTTTCAAAGCAGTACAAAGGAGAGAAATCCAACACTACATGATGTCAGGTAAAACCCTGAGCCAATGCTGGGACGATGAACACCCACACTCAGCCATTTCTTCAGGATATATTTCAAGGGAGCACAAAGAAAATTTGTGAATAGAAGGTGCATTCATGAAAGTGGTGAATCAGCCTAGGTGTGAGCGCTTTGTGGTCGATCCAGTTTCCAGTTTGTACGCTTGGGTTTATTATCCGAAGAGCCTCTCAGCCTGTGCTGTGCTCATTGTTTTCAAGGTCTTGGCATGCCGGTATAAAACCCTCATAAGCCCACTGCGTAACCATGGAAACACGAAAAATAGATTACAAATTTATCAAAAAGTGAGTGAGAGAGGTGAGGGATGACAGTGAGTGGGTGAAGGGGGCGAGACAGGAACATAGACAAAGCTCCTCAAGTGATGAGTACAACCTAGTGAAAAAAGAGGAAGGGGCACTTGTTAGAAGTGACTATAGGGGAAAAAAACAGTAATGGAGGGGAAAGAGTACTTCCAGTAGTAGCTTAATGGAATATTTCAACTAGAAATAACAATTCTGTCACTATATACTCACACAGTGTCATTTGAAACTTATATGATTATTATTTTTCCATGTAACACAAAAAGAGAAATTTAGCAGAATGTCCAAGCTGCTCTTTTCCATACAATGACAGTAGACAGTAACAGAAAATATCAAAAATGACCCCCAAAAAAGTATTGTCAGTAAAATTAAAATTTCAGCTTTTGGGCTCAACAATATGTTTAAATGGTACCTGAGTGTTGGGCCGGTTAAGCCGTCTTTTCACTAATTTGAGCTGTGCAGGTAAACCTCACTGCCCTGATCTCAAGAGGCACACTAGTGACTGACACTAGAGGCTGCATTCTTTAGCGTTTTTGTGATTAGCAAGCCAGGCTAATTATTTTATACCGATAATTATTACATAATTATTTGTATTGTTTAGCCATAGAAAACCTATTATGTTTTTCTTTCAAATGTATTTGCGGTCACTGGTTTTGTCTGGCTATATTCATACACTTATTATTCATTCATTTTACTATTGCAAATAACCTGAGAGTAACAGTTGCTTCAAAACCAATCTGAAAGATTTGCATGACTGCAACTAGGGTTTGTGTCAGCTGCGTTGCCGTCTATGCAGGGTCAGAGAGCTCTCGGATTTCATCAAAAATATCTTAATTTGTGTTCAGAAGATGAACGAAAGTCTCACGTGTTTGGAAAGACATGAGGGTGAGTAATTAAAGACAGAATTAAAATTTTTGGGTGAACTATCCTTTTAAGCTTTGCTAAATTATTTGTTGATGTTTTTCTAATTTGAATATGTCATCAGTGTATTGTTACTAGGGTTGGGAATTGAAAATCTATTCCAGAATTGTCAAATTAAAATTTAGATTCCACCTAACCTATTCCTATGCACTTTTTTTTCTTCATCTGTGAGGATCGGACCTAGCGATCTGCCAGGACCTTGCTCACTAATCTAAGCGCTCCAAAGTTTGGCTACATTTGCGATCAGAAGCCAAAAAGCTAAGTATAATATCTGTGATAGCTAAACATGTTGCAAGAAAGGTGTCACCACCAACATGACAAAGCACTTTAATTTAATAGATCGTTAAAGATCGCGAACACGATTCAAACACCAATGTGATTCTATTCCTAAATTACAATGATTAGTCTGTTTCATTCCTCAACCTTTGACGTGTGCGATCACAATGTTGTGACCACTTGTTGGTTCGTCCGTGCAGAGTACGATCACACCAGTGTGATTTGAACATTTCAATTTGCGTTCGCACTGCCATTGACCTAAAGAGAGCAGCTGTCATGAATGAAACAGCTTCACAGTCTTTTCAGCAACACAGTATCATTATTTCTGTGTTACAAACATTCAAATCACAGAAGTACTGGGATAAAAGTTTATAGTTCAGATATAAACTCTGATGTGTATGGTAGCGAATAAAATAGAGTAAATCACCGCGAAAGGGGGCTGTTAAAATGTATTTGTCTTTGAATCATACAAGAGATTCGTTCAAGAACGCTGGTTCATCCAGTAATGAAACAAGTACATCTTGAGTGAGTCATTTAATCATTAATTCATAAATTACATGTGATTTTGTTTAGTTGTCTAATGTTTTTTCTTTTAATCACGAGAGAACCACAACTTCCACTGGGGGGTGGGGGAGAAGAAAAAAAAAAACTCAATTTATCCAGAATCATGCAGTTCTATTTTGCACACAAACAGCTCTTAAAGAGTTTATATGTAGTCTGTTGAGTTTTGTTCATGGTATTATTCAGCTCCAATAAATGGTTTGCAAAAAAGAGACACAGGATAAATGTTTGATATCATTTAATCCGAATCGATAAGAGGAATCAGAATTGATAAAATTCACACGATACCCAACCCTAATTGTTACACAGTTATTTTTAGCAAAATTAATGAGTTAGATTACAATCCCATACATTATAGTTTTATTGACATATATTAATTATATACTGACAACATATATTGTATAAATAATATATCATATACTTTAAATGTAAAAAAAAAATAAAAAATGTTAACAAAAAATCTTCATGGTGCCGTTCACTTTTTACGTAAAAGAGCAGCTTTAACATTCTGTTAAAGGGATCATGAACTGAGAAATAAAAATTCCCTTGATCTTTTGATATATAAGAGGTCATTGCACTATAAAAACATCCTGTACGTTTCAGAACTCAAAACTTTCTCGTTAGTCTAAAACAGCTTATATTGAAGCCAATCTGCCAAAACAACAGCTTGTGGAATGTACAACTCTATGATATAATAGTGTGGCTAAACACCGCCCCCGCAGAAGAAGATCAACACCTGCTTCTACATCACTGCCTGTTTAGCCCCGCCCACCACTTTGTGCACATAGTATAAATAACGAGAGAGGCAAACACCAGTCTATAAAGAAACAAAACGATAAAGGTGCTCCGAAGACAACAGGACACTGTGCAGTGCCAAGTTGTGGAAAAACAGTCTTTGCATTGCCTTCCTTCTGATCCCAATGTTAGAAAAGAATGGATGAGCTTTATTTGTAATGACCGCATCAGTAAGAGCACGGTCCTTTGTTCACTTCATTTTACTCCAGATTCATTTACAAACAAGGTACAATTCGACATGGGATTTTCAGAAATATTGAAACTAAAGGACGATGCTGTGCCGACTATATTGGATCAGACAGTAATGTCACAACACACAAGTGTGAGTAACTGTTTTTATTATGTGGTTACTATTGCTTTGTCTGTTATTACAGATCGTTTGATATGTACTGAGTATTTATGCGTTTTTAACATAAATCACAGCAGCATCCATCTATGAAGGATGTAGGCTGTCAAACATACACAACTGTTAGCCAATCATAGCAGTTTACTTCCGAGTCTACAATTCACCACACCTATTCAAACAGAGCGTTCTGATGAGGGGGGTTAAAACAGGACAGAAAATAGCCTAATACTTCAAAACTGTGATGTTTTTTATGTAAAAATCTTGATAACATTATAAGGGGACCTCAGAGAACAGTACAAAATAATAAAAAAGGCAGTTCATGACCCCTTGAAATAACTCCTTTTACTGTTTCACAAAAAGCAACAACAACATGAGTAGATAATGTATGATACAAATTTCTATTCTGTGAGAACACTTCCTTTAAGAGAAAAGGTATTTTATTGGAGATTCCATGTCTGAATCAGAATTGCCTAATACTCAGGAAAACAAACACCCACGTCAAAGTAAACTTTACACCCAAACTGATGACATGGTGGCACCACAGTCATTCAACTTTACCCTGCTAGAGGTCAGTGTGATCAGGTCATCACAGCTCAGCTGACGCACTCATTCTCATTTCATTTGTCTCTCCTTGTCTCACTCTCTCTCTCCTTCTGCCTCTTAAAGGGGTCATATGATGCGATTTCAATTTTTCCTTTCTCTTTGGAGTGTTACAAGCACTTGGTGCATAAAGAAGATCTGTAAAGTTGCAAAGACTAAAGTCTAAAATCCAAAGAGATATTCTTTATAAAAGTTAAGAGTCAGCCACTCCTACCTAAAATGGCTCGTTCTACCCCCCCTCCCCCCCACATATCTACATCACGATGTGGGAAGATTTACATAAGGCCACGAAACCGCATAAACACATTTCATTACACCAAATACACAAAATAATGTTATTTTTAGCAACATCAATTGACCTTTAATTATTTTCTAACGTAGCAGACATTATAGTCCTGCCTGTCCTGTCATTCATCACTGTTACTCATATGTTTGCGGTTTGCACCTCAGGCAGCCGCAGCCCACAGATTGATTGCCTGGCAGCTCATCAGAAGCGCCCCTCTTGTTTCAGCAGAGCGTCAAGACTGTCATGTCAGTCAAAGCGGCAGACGTTAAAGCGTGTGTGACCGATGTGTTATAATCAGTTTAGCTCTGAAGAAATATGTGAAAGGAAACTATTGAATAAAAGAAATTGCTTGACTGTCATGCTGACAAAAACAGAAATGTGGCCCTCAAGCTTCAAAGTACAACATCTTACAGTTTTATCAATGACTAGTCAAAGCTTGGCTCACGGGCCTCTTTATAACGTGTCCAGAACAAATTCTCTGATCTCCTGAGAGAACGTGACCTGCTTATGAATAAAACATGCTCTATGCTCCAGGCAGCAAGAGGACATGTCAGCGATTTTCATTCTGATGATCCTGGTGGACTGTAAATGCTGTCGCCTCATTTGATGTAAACGGCCAGAGCGAGCCAAGGCTGACAGATGAACTTACTAATAGACAAAATCCATTTCAACAAACCCGCCAGTCACAGTGAAATGACGCGATGCTCCCTGGCAGAATCCTTTAATCACTATCGACTGAGGTGTCATTTGCATGCCACCCTGAATGCATGGCAGCACAACACTTTAACCTTCCACAAACAACTGCCAGGATCATTTAAGAAAGATGGTCTCCTTCTGAGAAGGAGAACCAGAAGAAGTGACTTTCATCATGACAGATAACTAATGTAATTGACACCCACAATGATCAAATAGATACATTTGCAATTATGCAAAAAAGATAGTACAAAAGATATCTTACCATTCCAGACCAAATATGCCATAGAATACAGAGTCCTGAGGGCCGGAGCCCTCCAGAAAAAACACACTCCGCAACACGTTGAAGTGAAACTCATAGTCAGGTAAAGAACACACCAAACGGGCCTTCAGGAAGGAGGTCCACTTCTTCTGTAGCGTGAGGAGACCTCCTCTGTCGCTCTACAAGATGAAACAACAGAGAAAAAAACAGCTGAAAGAAAATCATAAGATGCAACAACAGATATCTGAAAGGTCTGCTAACATGTACACTACCGTTCAAAACTTTGGTTTCTACAAGATTTCTATTTCAAATGCTGTTTTTTAAACTTTCCATTCATCATTGAATCCTAAAAGAAACCATATTTAGGTTTCCACAATCATGTTAACTGTTTTCAACATTGATAATAATAAGAAATGTTTCTTGAGCAGCAAATCAGCATATTTGAATGATTTCTGAAGGATCATGTGACACTGAAGACTGGAGTAATAATACTGAAAATTCAGCTTTGCAGTTACATGGATAAACTACACTTTAAGATATATTAAAATAGAAAAGAGTTATTTTAAATTGTAAAAATATTTCACAATATTACTGTTTTACTGCATTTGTGGGCAAATAAATGCAGTATTGGTCCACATAAGAGATATTTTTCAAAAACATTTTATTGTCCCCAGATTTTGAATGCTACCGTATTGATTTAGCATGTAAGGTCACTTACAAATGGAAGTAAACCGTTAAAGTAAACATAAAAAAACAATTAAAATATTTATCATTATGTGATATATATATGTATATAACATCTATTCATCACTATTAGAAAATATCTATGAGTTTTACCAAAAAGTAGTAGAAGAAAGTTTATAATTTCTTTTAACATGGATCACTGGCTCTTGGCAGCTAACATTATCGCCAGTGTGACTGTGGGAAAGGGAAATGCAGTGTATGTAAAGGAATCCCCCATGATGTCAGGGGGATCAAGTACATTTTCCATGCTGCCTCCCAAGAGGAGAATAAATCTTCATGGAGGAATAACTTTGATGGGACCCAAAAGCATCTTGCAACAATTCTTGGTTTCCCTACTTAGTTTCCGGTAATAACACTGACACTATAATGTAATAGCCTTTAATTTCCACTGTGGAAAAGGGAAACTGGCTTTTGAATGTTGATTTATGATGCCATCATCTCAGCCTGGTGATATTCAGAAGCAGATGTATGGTGATATGAAACCAGAGCTTAATGCATTGGCACTGATACTATAATCCATCTCAATCCATCTTTTTTAATATTTAAAAACGGCAAAAGATTTCTAGCCTACACCAGTATGAAGAAACAGAACGCTTTTATTTAGTCTTTATACAGACTGTTACTGACAACAGCTGAGTTACTGTGTTTAATTATGGCTTTCCCTCAGCTCAATGTCAGCTAGTGTGCATTAACAACATTCAATCCCTCTAGCATGTGGATAATGAACAATAATCTACTCATTAAGGTGATCCTGCTGTGTGAACTGCCACAGAGAAGCTGATTTTACCCTCAGTCCAAACAGCCTGCTTCACACACTTTACCAACCAATTCAATACACTGGCTTATAAGCAGTGCTGTCAAACGATTAATCGCGATGAATCACATCCAAAATAAACGTTTTTGTTTACATAATATATGTGTGTGCATTGTGTACATTTATTATGTATATAAATACACACACATGCATGTATATATTTCAGAAAAATATGTAACGTTTATATATTAAATATATTTATATATGATATAAATTATATGAAAATAAATATATACATGTAATATTTTCAAAATATATGCTGTATGTGTGTGTATTTATATATACATAATAAATACACACAATACACACACATATATATTATGTAAACAAAAACGTTTATTTTGGATGCGATTAATCATTTGACAGCACTACTTATAATGCAATTCAGTCTGTTATCTAACCCACTATTGTGTACACTATCATTAAAAAGCTTGGGTCAGAATTTATTCATTTATTTACCTTTATTCAGAAAGGGTGTATTCAGTTGGTCAAAACAGTAAATGCATTTATAATGTTACAAAAGACTTCTATTTCAAATAAATACTGCTCTTCTGATCTTTCTATTCATCAAAAATTCCACAAAAAATATCAAGCAGAACAACGGTTTCCAACCGTGATAATTATACTGCAATAATATTTCACAAAATTACTTCTTTCAAAAAAAGTATCAAAATATACAGGTAGACTTTTCTCACATCCTGATATATTTAGTGTAAATAATATGTACTAGTCTATAATTTAGTAGAAGGATTTAACCTATTTTAAAGAAAAGCTGAATTCACATACATACACAAATACACTCACAATTCTCATCTCGCATGCTAGCAGCTAGTGTAATATTAGGCACATGATTTGAAAACAATTGTACTATTAATCCCAACTACTAAACCAGACAGTTATCAACAACAAAATGTCCTTTGCAGTAAACATCCAATATCCTGACCTCTAAGACCGTAAAGACGTGCTCTGTGTCTTCGACAAACTATTAACTTTTTTAATTGCACTGATCAGCATACTGAATGTGCACAAAAACATCAGATGGTAAATAAACACTGTAGAGTAGCAGCCTCGAAAAGATGTGAAATTGCAGACATTTTCAATTGGCACTTTGATCTGAGTGTGTAGAGCTAGACTGATGGGTTGAGAAGCGAGACAGAGAGGCGAGTCTCGTGGGAAGGGAGCCGTTAGAGAGTGAGATGCCTGGCAACAACGTTGCTGTAAAACCCTATTAGGAAACCTGTAGAAAACCACACTTCAAATAAATGAGTGTTTTGAGGGCAGAGCCCTTACAATGCTGAGAATGAAACAGCTTAGAGCCTAAAACGCATTGGTGAGGAACTTTTTTGTATGTGTGCAATTTTTCAGGGCAGGGCAATGGATGTCTCTTAACAACTCAAATGTGAGGACGATGTCTTGCCATCTCCCTATTTTTGTGTATCATTATATTGTGGAGAGAATCAAGCGTTTGTCATTTTTGCTTTCATCGAAGAGATTAAATTCTTAACCCTTTTGTTCCACTTTACTATGCAAAGCCTGTTTCACAGTCTGGATTTCTACCCCTTAATGTTAGCACTTCAATTAACCAGCTTTAAGATGCAGACGAGAATGAACATGAACATGTACAAGTGACGTGTGGAGTGAAGACATCTTCTGTACCTTACACACACGGGCGACCCGTGCCACCCTGCTGTGACTGAAGTATGGACTGAGCTCTTGACTCTTCTCAGTGAAGAAGTAGTAAATCTTATCGTCATCTCCCACTGAGCTACTCGCACTCTTCCTCACCAGTGCTGAGCCCACAAAATCAGCCTCTGTACGGGACAAGACAGAAGACTGCTGTTAGTACATCACAGCAGGAGGAATTTCAAAATATAATTCAATATTGCACATTAAAATAAAATAAAAAATTGATACTAAATGACACTATACTTGGGGGATGGTAAGATTTTAAAATGTTCATGAAAGAAGTCCTTACACTCAACAAGAGTGCATTTATTTAATCGAAAATACAGTAAAACAGTAATATTGTGAAATATTATTACAATTTAAAATAACTGTTTTACAGTGTAATTTATTCCTGTGATGCAAAGCTGAATTTTCAGCATTATTACTGCAGTCTTCAGTGTCACATGATCCTTCACAAATCAAGAAACATTTCTTTTTATTATCAATGATGAAAACAGTTGTGATGCTTAATATTTTTGTGGAAATTGTGATAAAAAGTTACACATTTTTTGTAACATTATAAATGTTACACTGCCTTTTTTCATCAATTTAATGAATCCTTCATATATAAAGTTTTATTTTATTAAAAAAAAGTTACTTATCCCCCAATTTTTAAAAGGTAGTGTGCATAATATATGATTATATTAGATTTAAATTTAGAATTTCATTTTTTATTTGTAAACATGGTGGAGAACCATTTCCTTACATTTGATTAGCAGTGTGGGAAAGTTAAGTTTAAAAGTAATGCATTACACTATTGCGTTACTCCATAAAAATGTAACTATTTGTGTTACTTAGTTACTTTTTATGGAAAGTAATGCATTACTTTTTGTCACCTGAGCTGGGCTAGCTTATTTATTTTTAATAACATAAAACACAAAATTTATATTTTTGGCAACTGTAAAGGCCATTTCACATCAAAAGTTAATAAGCCTCAGGCTGAACGAAGTGCTTCTGCATCTGGACTGATTGCCGACAGCAAAGCTATTTTAGTTATTTTAAAACGGATCTCAGATATTTTGTGGTAAATTAAAAAGTAATGTTACTTTACTAGTTACTTGGAAAAAAGTAATCTGATTACGTAGCTCACACTACTTGTAATGCATTACCCCCAACACATTTGATTAATGTCCTAAAATAATTCAGAATTTGTTTAAAATTTTTACACCAAGTTTAGATGGTCTCAGACTTGTGGACGCCACTGTAGTGTTAAATGGCCGAAGATTATTAACCTACTATGACTTGAGAGATCCAAACATATGGTAATGTTGATGGTGTGGGATGAAATATTTTACTAATAAAATGTGCTGCAGCAGACCGACCCTGTAACCATTGAGTTGGAGCCTCTTCTGTTCTCAATGTGGGATTCGGAGAGTTGCGTCGGATGTCAGGAAAGCTCCGGAACTCATACTGAGATGCTGTGTACATCTGCTGATCTAAGGGAAACACGATGATGTGACTGTTAATATCAAATTATTGTTTTTAATAAAACAAACTAAGGGCGAAACTTATATTGCTAATTGATTTATTGATGCCATACCAATCAACAGGCCAGTGTAGCCTTTGTTGGGGTCATATGGACATTTCTCTCGACCCTCCTCGAAGGCTGACGAGATCTTAAACTCCCTTCCATCCTGGAAAACACAACAAAATTATTTACAGTCCTCATCCTAAAATAAGATCTCTCCTTGTTAAGAGACATAAAAAGTAGGCATCCCAGTTACTTACAATGTATGCACACAGAGGGCTGAAAGCGTGTGTGCCACAAGTGTACAAGTGTGTGCTGTTGAACCTCTGCAGGAATCGTATGTGGTTGTAGCACTCTGTCTGTAAGGGGGAAGACGTCTACGTCAGTATGTGAACTAGAGATGATAACACAATAGATGGAGATCGTGACTAACCTTGTTATCTTTCCCTTTGTTCAAGCATTGTTGCTTCTGATCATCTGATGCCTCCCAGTCAATCTGTCCAAGTACAAGATTAACAAGAATTCTTGAACTGACAAGACTTGTAAAAATGCTTTCCTGGCACAGCAACTTCCTGCTCCAGTGCCAGTGCCGAATTGTACCAACTGGCGTTTGTAAACAAATCTCACATTAACTTACTATGCACAGTAGTTGAAACAAAATCTGAATTCTCAGGAGGAAAGAATCTACACATTCTATATATTAAAAAAGCATCTTTAGTGATCTTTAAAAAGAAACAAATGTTAAAACAAAATAGACTATATTTGTATTTCCTCAAATATTTTAAGTTTTAAGATTAGATTATAGGATACTGCAACACATAATTTGACATTTGCTCTCCTTTCCTTTCCAGTGCTAAAGGACCAATATATATTACAAAATAAACACATAAATCGCAATTCGTTATGCAAATAAAAAAAGAAAGAAAACCAAAATAATGAATTATTTTAATAATTATAAATTAGTAATAATTAAATAATTACATTATCTTTAAAAAATAATTCAGTTCAAAATCACAATTAATTGGATGAGTACAAAGTTAAAAAGAACAGCATTTATTTGAAATTGAATTATTTTGAAACATTATAAATGTCTTTAATATGACTTTTAATCAAAAGTATAAGTATTAATTTCTTTTAAAATGTACTGAAAATACTGTTAAAATTCTGTTTTATTCCATTTCCTGTGTGAATGGCCTCTTACTTTGTACATCACAGATATTTTCAAATTCCTGCATTTTTCAAAAAGTATTACGTTTGCATAAACCAAAAATAGATGGCACCTAACAGTGAAATTATTCACATAACATTTGAATGGAGTCTGCATCTTAAGCGTTTTTTGCTGAATTAATTGCAGAAAATTGTGGAGCGGAAGAAGAATAAAAATAGGATATTTCAGGAATATCAATATAGTTCTGCCTGGTAAGCTCTGTAATTAAGTGCTGATGTGTTTTGTCAGTACGTACGGTCTGCAGAGAGCTGCTGGAGATGTCAGTAGCCTGCAGGGCATATAAAGCCCCTCTAGCTCCCACGTACAACAGGCCTGCCTCCTCCTCCAGCAGCAATAAACTGTAGTTCAGTGTCGAGCCTCTGAAGCGCCTGAGGTCCAACAGCCCTGAAACACACAGGACAGACCAGTTAAAGAAATATTTTATCCATAAAAGGATCCGTAAACACTTGTTTAAGTTCTGTGGGTGCTTGGTGTTGTGAAGATGAGCTGTTTCCCGTGTCAGTGAGTCCATGTTTGATTTATTGACATTCAACTTCAGCTTCCCTTTTCCAAATCTTGAGAAGTGGATGCTGTGGATTAAACTATGCATCGCCATCGTTCAAAAATGAACATGTAGACTGTAACATCATTAAAGGTGGGGTAAGCGATTTTTCAAAAAACGCTTTAGAAAACTGATTCGGGCCGAATAGCAAAACAAACTTGTAGCCAATCAGCAGTAAGGGGCGTGTCTACTCATGATGTGGAGGAGAGAGCGTTCAGTGCACGGGACGGACATTAGCCGAGCCGAGCGACAGAAAGATAGAGATGGAAGATAAAAAACAAAAGAGGAAAATGTCTGCGGAACAAAAGAAGGCTTAAGGCAAGAAGTAGGACCCGTGTAAATATCGGATCAGCTTTCCAGCGCTGGAGAGAACTCAGGGAGCGGAAGGCCTGCGATCGGATGTAGTGGTTGCTTTGTTTCTTCTCGATAGGTGAGTAACACCGTGTCTGCGCCGCAACAACTAAAGTCTGTCTAGTACACTGGACAAAGCGACTGTTGAAAATCATTTGAAATGTGTCAATACGTCATAAATTCATATGGACATTTCTCTCGACCCTCCTCGAAGGCTGATGAGAACTTAAACTTTCTCCCATTCTGGAAAACACAACAAAATGATTTAGACAGTCCTACATATGAAGGTTCTCATCCTAAAGTAAGACCTCTCTGTGTTAAGAGGCATAAAAAAGTAGCCATCCCAGTTACTTACAATGTATGCACACAGAGGACTGAAAGCATGTGTGCCACAAGTAAACAAGTGTGTGCTGTTGAACCTCTGCAGGAATCGTATGTGGTTGTAGCACTCTGTCTGTAAGGGGGAAGACGTCTACGTCAGTATGTGAACTAGAGATGATAACACAATAGATGGAGATCGTGACTAACCTTGTTATCTTTCCCTTTGTTCAAGCATTGTTGCTTCTGATCATCTGATGCCTCCCAGTCAATCTGTCCAAGTACAAGATTAACAAGAATTCTTGAACTGACAAGACTTGTAAAAATGCTTTCCTGGCACAGCAACTTCCTGCTCCAGTGCCAGTGCCGAATTGTACCAACTGGCGTTTGTAAACAAATCTCACATTAACTTACTATGCACAGTAGTTGAAACAAAATCTGAATTCTCAGGAGGAAAGAATCTACACATTCTATATATTAAAAAAGCATCTTTAGTGATCTTTAAAAAGAAACAAATGTTAAAACAAAATAGACTATATTTGTATTTCCTCAAATATTTTAAGTTTTAAGATTAGATTATAGGATACTGCAACACATAATTTGACATTTGCTCTCCTTTCCTTTCCAGTGCTAAAGGACCAATATATATTACAAAATAAACACATAAATCGCAATTCGTTATGCAAATAAAAAAAGAAAGAAAACCAAAATAATGAATTATTTTAATAATTATAAATTAGTAATAATTAAATAATTACATTATCTTTAAAAAATAATTCAGTTCAAAATCACAATTAATTGGATGAGTACAAAGTTAAAAAGAACAGCATTTATTTGAAATTGAATTATTTTGAAACATTATAAATGTCTTTAATATGACTTTTAATCAAAAGTATAAGTATTAATTTCTTTTAAAATGTACTGAAAATACTGTTAAAATTCTGTTTTATTCCATTTCCTGTGTGAATGGCCTCTTACTTTGTACATCACAGATATTTTCAAATTCCTGCATTTTTCAAAAAGTATTACGTTTGCATAAACCAAAAATAGATGGCACCTAACAGTGAAATTATTCACATAACATTTGAATGGAGTCTGCATCTTAAGCGTTTTTTGCTGAATTAATTGCAGAAAATTGTGGAGCGGAAGAAGAATAAAAATAGGATATTTCAGGAATATCAATATAGTTCTGCCTGGTAAGCTCTGTAATTAAGTGCTGATGTGTTTGTCAGTACGTACAGTCTGCAGAGAGCTGTTGGAGATGTCACTAGCCTGCAGGGCATATAAAGCCCCTCTAGCTCCCACGTACAACAGGCCTGCCTCCTCCTCCAGCAGCAATAAACTGTAGTTCAGTGTCGAGCCTCTGAAGCGCCTGAGGTCCAACAGCCCTGAAACACACAGGACAGACCAGTTAAAGAAATATTTTATCCATAAAAGGATCCGTAAACACTTGTTTAAGTTCTGTGGGTGCTTGGTGTTGTGAAGATGAGCTGTTTCCCGTGTCAGTGAGTCCATGTTTGATTTATTGACATTCAACTTCAGCTTCCCTTTTCCAAATCTTGAGAAGTGGATGCTGTGGATTAAACTATGCATCGCCATCGTTCAAAAATGAACATGTAGACTGTAACATCATTAAAGGTGGGGTAAGCGATTTTTCAAAAAACGCTTTAGAAAACTGATTCGGGCCGAATAGCAAAACAAACTTGTAGCCAATCAGCAGTAAGGGGCGTGTCTACTCATGATGTGGAGGAGAGAGGGTTCAGTGCACGGGACGGACATTAGCCAAGCCGAGCGACAGAAAGATAGAGTTGGAAGATAAAAAACAAAAGGAACAAAAGAAGGCATAAGGCAAGAAGTAGGACCCATGTAAATATCGGATCAGCTTTCCAGTGCTGGAGTGAACTCAAGGAGCGGAAGGCCTGCGATCGGACGCCGTGGTTGCTTTGTTTCTTCTCGATAGGTGAGTAACACCGTGTCTGCGCCGCAACAACTAAAGTCTGTCTAGTACACTGGACAAAGCGACTGTTGAAAATCATTTGAAATGTGTCAATACGTCAACCCTTTTGGGGTAGGGGCATGTTTGTTTTGGTGATTTCAAATGTCAACATTGGCTACCAGAAATCGCTTAACCCACCTTTAAGATTCCTACTGTACATTTGCACCAAGGTAAGTTAATGTTTTAAAGTTGTATTCATATTTTAAATGAGACTTTACTCTTTTTCAATGACTGCATATTAAAAGCAAATTCCTTGATTCTTATTTACTTTTTGGAATGTTTTTATGTTTCAGTAGCCTTCCTTTTTTTAATTTTTTTTTAAAATTTATAATCACTAGAAATAAACGCATGCTTCATCCAGATATTATTTATTAATTCTTGAAGTAATTGGCTTCATCTCTCTTCATGTTTGACAGCAGTAGAACTAGTGGGGAAACTTGTCAGGCCTAGCAACAGTACACAAGGAAACAGGGCTTATTAAAGGGTCAATCTGCCTGTTGTTTTTATGTTTCCGGGTCCGTGTGTAAGGTGCCCTGCAGGAGGCAAGACAACACACCTCATGCTGACATTACGCCCTGCATGACCCTAATGAATCACATGTGTCTCTTATTATGTACAATTTTCGAACAGACCTTTTCACTTCCAGAATAACAAAGATTTAATCACAAAACTAAAACCAAACCAAACCAAAACAAAACCATTTGTTGATATTACGTGGTGGTGTTTTAGTATTATTTGTTGGATTGTCATTTGATCAACACAAACTCATGGCAACTATTTTTTCAGTTTGGCGAATTGGTGGCTAATTTGTGTGAATTCATATGATCTAATTTGTACAATCCGCTTAGCCTCAGTTATCTTTAGCGGTAGACCTTCATGCTCACTTTTTTTTTTATTGTATATTTTCATTAAATAGTTAAATTGTTACATGCCAAGCAAGATTTTGTTTTAGACTTGTATACCCCATGTTCAAAAGAATTAGTAAGATTTTCTTTATTTTTTTTATTAAATGAATACTTATATTTATCAAAGATGCATTAAATTGTATCAGCTTCCAAAAACATTTAATCAGCACAACTGTTTTCAACATCGATAATAATAAGAAATGTTTCTCGAGCAGCAAATCAGCATATTAGAATGATTTCTGAAGGATCACGTGACACTGAAGACTGGAGTAATGATGCTGATAATTCAGCTTTTCCACCACGAGTAAATTACATTTAAATATATATTAAAATAAAAAATTCTTACCGACCCCAAACTTTAAAACGCTAATGATTCTGAGTTTTACATAGGTTGTCTGCTTGCAAACAGTAACTAAAGTGTAAAATATATAATAAAAGAAATATACTTTATTTGTCACTTTATATGTTTACGGTACGTATTAAACTATGTATGTTCATATAATTACTCTAAGTAGTAGAAGACAGTCATCATTCATTCCATAATGAGCGTAGGAGGCAGAACGCCCTTTTAACGCAAAGGTGAGCTGATACACAAACAAACATTCCTGGTTTCTTGTTTGCCCAATAGTGTGTTGTGGATCGCACTAGATGTGCTCACGACAGGTGCTGTATGGTATGCGTACTGCAAAAATAACACCACATGCTGAAAAACATCAACGCACACAGCCCACAGGTCACACGTCTCCACTCGTGTAGGCAGCAGTGTGTGGCAGCACTGCATGCAGGGACAGGACAGGTTATGCAGCGCAGCCAGATTCGGCTGAGGACCCAGAGCGCTACAATGACAGCAGAGCTGACAAACACATCTACGGAGAGACAGAGGGGAGTGAGCTGCAGGGACCGTGCATACCAGAGACAGGCGGAAACAGAAAAAGAAGATAATTAAGGTGCCCTGTGACTTCCTGCTGAGTGCTGACACAGCGCTGCTGTGTTTCGCAAACATGCAGAAACGTCTGCATTTCCTTAATGCTTCCTGCTCTCTCTCACACACACATGCTCAGACTTGATTAACCTCTATCTAATACTCAGGCAGTCCCATTCATTTGCTCTTTTGTTTTTGTGTTCAAGTGCGTGTTAGGAATGATGAGCTACTCTGAGATCTTTCATCTCTTAACAACAAAAAAATTATATTATTAAGGATCAAATCATCTAATCAAATCATTAAATTCGTCCAAAACATCAACTCCACTCAATCATCAACTAACTATGGTTGGTTCTCAATGGAGAAACTTACTTTGTCATCATCAGGTGATAACTGGACCATGATAAAGACATGTATAATGCAAGGATGGTCACAAAAATAAAAATTCTGTCATCATTTACTCAGCTTCAAGTTTTTCCAAACTTGTATGATTTTCTTTCTTCTGCTAAACATAAAAAGAAGGTAGTTTGAAGAATGTTGGTTAGCAAACAGTTGACGTTAGCCATTGACTTCCACTGTATTTTTTCCATACTATGGAAGTCAATGGCTACCGTCAACTGTTTATTTATACCCGAGTAAATGATTAAAGAATTTTCTTTTTTGGGTGAACTATCCCTTTAAGAGAGATAGTGACAGTCACACCACAACTTTAACAACAACGACACAAAGGAACGATATCGTTTCAGACCCTTTATTCAGCTGATGAACGATAAAAACATTGACAGCCAATCAGAATCCACCCGCATGAGCAATTAAAGCGGCAGAAAACAAGACCGCAGTACTTATAATAAACAGAATGTTATTGTTCATTAGTGTGGATGCTAATAAACTATAGTTATTTATTTATTTTTAGTGTTAACAGTTTTTTATAGTTAAGAGAGCCATTTGGCTGTTGTTTACTTTTGAATGTGCATTAGCATTAAACAGAGAAAACTACCAATTTCTTTTGTTTGCACGACTTGAGCACAATTTATTGCTATCAGATTTTTTTTCCTGATTTGATCTTTAAATTTAATTTCACAAAAACTAGATTTCTGGCTTTACTCATTCAAGATATGATCTGCACTCTGATGGCTGGAAATAGCATTATTAATATGTCCACCAGTCAAACTGACTTACCTTAACTTGACAATGTTAAGAAGCCAATATTTGACCCCTTGGGGTGAATGTAATGCAGTAATAATAATAATAAAAAACAACTATTACGATTATTCTGAATATTAGCCTATTCATTTCAATGTCAATGGCGCTTATGGCACAGCTTGAAAGCTCTGCTTTGGCCGAAAAGAATTATAAAATAATAATTAGTATGCAAGGGGTCATGAGACTGGAAGATTGCATTTATCAAACCAATTTCATGAACCTTAAGAAAAGCCACGAGTCTAATCTGCTGTTTCAAAGTAAAATAGCAGAATGATCCACTCTGTGCTCATTTCCAATTGCTGTCAACTTTCCTCTTAATATCTTCACCCTCCATCCCCAGAACACAGTCTACAATGTTAACAGAAAAGATTGATCCACTCAGACATACACTATCAGATCACAATGTGTTTCCCACAGTTCACTCTTCACTCTTCAGTAGGTCAGAAGCACAGGGTAAACCCAACAGAGCCGAACAGGGCCAAGACTTGCACACATTATTAGTCTGGCCACACCGGAATAAACAGTACATATACACAGTCACAAATGCATTCGCAAGCACATATCATTTACACTGTCATACTGGCACATTACGTTGTACTTTTCCACTAGGCACCAGATTCATCACAAACAGCATTTCAAAATGGTAAACGAATTACAAGCCAAGGTTAATCAAACAGAACAAAGGTTCACAAGCACATAACACCGAGACCTCCACGATATCCCTGCGTTGGGGTGAGCAGAGCAGCTTTGAACTTCAAACGAATGTCAAGAGGTGTGTTAAAATGGCACCGGCCCAGCATGAAGCAACGCCCATCCCAACCAGACCAGCATCCTGACTGATAGCACTCTCCAGGCCTGCTATTACACAGACACAAACCACACGACCTAGGCGTGCTTGTCATTCTCAGGCACATGGCCGTGCAGCGGAGACACGCTATCATTTCCCCAAACCAGAATTACTCGTTATCCTGATCACTCAAATAGAGCTCCTCAGGATTTAAAGCTGCACAAATGGTTGTCTGTTCAAGATGGTCATGACAAGAAACGGATGGAGGTCAATGAAACACTGGCAAACTATAGACAGTTCGTTGGGAATGAGTTTTGGCTTCAACCTCCACAACATTGGGATTATCAATGCAGCTCTGCTTACAAAATTTTTTTTAAAAATGTTTTAAACCAGGTTTCATTTTTGGATATGATACCATACTAATACTATGGTTTTGTATACAAGTGCCATGGCAGTATTCTGTGACTCAAACTTTAAATATCCCATATTTTTCTATAACTCTACAATTTATTCTGTAATATATGTAAATAAATGCCAAGTACATAGAGTGCTGTTGTTTTTCCGCAGTAATACTAATCTAAAATGCCAGATGTTTACACACATTGTAGATTAATTTACTGTGGCGATCAAATTTAATTGTCATGTCCTTCCCCATACAATTACAGGAAACATAAATAAATATAAAATAAAAAGACCAAATACATAAAACACAAGCTAACAACTAAACACCGCAGAGCCTGTTTGAAGTGGTTGAACTGATGGCATTACAATTCACTCCCCTATATTTACAATGCTATACAAATATTGTAATCATTCACTACCGTGGTATTACTCTCTGCCATCACTGTACAATGCAACCTCCAAAGTGTTTGTTTTTCTAAGAATGTATAAGAATATAATTCTTCTGGGAATAAAAGAAATGGTGTAAATGTCTTCATAAAAAAGGATTTAAGCTGTTATTCTAACATTCAGTATAGTGATTAAATCTCTGGCCCTTAAAATATCTCAGAACAAAGACAGCTGATACACTCTCCTGCTTCTTTTATCACAAATTCCTGTATTTCAGTCTGGTATAAGATCCATTGTGGAGTAACAATGAAGCAATAGAGAACAATACCAGCATTTCCTGTTCTCTGGATAAAGTATAATCCAACCATTGAGACAGGTAAAGTGAGGTAGCAGCCCACTAAAATGACTCCGCACTACAGGAAAACACAACTGACTGTAGCAGATTGCATTCGTCATACACTGCCGTACACAAAATACACTACTGTTCAAAAGTTTGAATTTTTCTTTATTTTATGAAATGAATAATTTAGCAAAGAAGCATCAAATTGATCAAAAGTGAGTAAGGGCTTTTACCTGGTTTAAAAAAGCGATCTCAAATCAGTTATGTTTTTTTGAACATCCTATTCAATAAAGAATCTTGAAATAATGGATCACAGTTTCCAAAATGTTAATCTGTTTAAACTGTTTTCAACATTGATAATAATAAGAAACGTTTCTTGAGCAGCAAATCAGTATAGTAGAATGATTTCTGAAGGATCATGTGACTGACGACTGGAGTAATGATCCTGAAAATTCAGCTTTAAATTTAAAGGAATAAATTACATTTTACAATATATTAAAATAGAAACCAGTTATTTTAAATTGTAACAATTTTTCATAATTTTTACTGTATTTTTTTAAAATAAAAATGCAGTCCTGGTGACTGTAAGAGAGAGAAGATCTTTTATTTTATTTTATTTATTTTTTTAAACTCTCACCAATCTGGTTCAATATGTAATATGCAATTATACAATATGGTCAAATGTATGTGGACGCTCAAACAACACCGCTATATGTGAGTGTTAAGCATTTAATTTCAAAACCATTTGTAGGGAGCTGAACCGCATCACTCTTTTTTGTTTGCAATAGATGTTGTAACATGGATGAAGAGATCAGATCCCATTCCAAATGAAACCCAACTCCATGAAGTTGGAAGACTAAAATTCTCTAGAATGTAACATTAAGATCTGACATTACGTGTCTGCACTGGAACAACCTGACAATTAGAAGGGGATGTCAACATACTGTTAGCCATGTAGTGAATATGCAATTGAGCACTGACAGCAGAATGACTACTATTAGACCTTTACAACTGACATTAGAGTAGCTCAAGACACTCCCGTCCAGTCCAGTCTGCGCACACAAACACACACCCTCCGTCTGCTCAACTGCACTGCTAATTAACTAATCAATATGACATTCACAACATGATTCGGATTGTCATCCCAGAGGCCTTGTGCATGTGTGTGTGAGAGAGGGAGAGAGAGAGACTGTGTATTAGCTAAATAAACAAGTGAAGGTCTCCCGAGAACCGGCGAGGAACTCGGCGTTCAGTCATGTTTAAACCAGCCGCTTCACGCAGTTTCACAGCAGTGTGAGCTTTGATATTTGACAGAAGTATAATGAGTGTGCTCAGGGTGTACAATACATACAGTTCAAATATAATTTACACTGTCCTCCCTCAGGTAGCCTGTCACTATCTCGACTCGGTCTCATGTCTCTGAGGGTTACTAGGGTATAAAGTGCAGCGCTCTCTGAACTCATTAATGATTAAGCAGCCACAGAAAGAGGTGATCGGGGGGGTTTAGGATACTTACTCACTCTGTAGTTAAAGCTTTGGGATTCTTGAGATATACAGTCCACATTAAATGGATTCTCACAGGTGACTATGCACAAGACAATGATTTCCCAGCAATATTCTTGAAAACCTTATTAATAACTTAATTATTAACAAGAGTAAATAAGGATCTTGTATCACCCTAAAGTGTTTATTTTGCAAGAGTTTTATTTAGCTGTACATAGTGCTTACAAATAAATAAATTGGTATGAAATATTAATGCATTTAGAATATTCCGTAGCTGTAGAATCTCAATGCATTTAAATTATTTATTATATAAAATGATCATTTTATGTCATATTCCATCAAAGGCTATATTCATGGCAAACTCACAAGTAATAAATAACATAATAATAATGCTTCAATGAATTATAAAAATTATGATATAAAAATAATTAATTTGATATTTAATATATATAAACGTTGAATAAAACGTAAAATGATTTTATTATGTGAGAATAAAGTGAGCATGGATTGTGAGAGACAAGTACCTAGAAAAAAAGCTAATTATACACTTTAGCGGACATTATATAATATTTGACTGAGAATATTTGGACTATTTTAAATATTTTATGCAATATATGTCACATAAGTAAGAGAGTTAAAGCTTACATAAGGAACTACTAAGTAGTTAACCCTATAAAGCATGATAACATTCAAGGTTCAGAGCAAAACAAAGTCAGATTCTTGAATAATCAGTAATCAATACATTTTCAAGAAAATAAATATTATTATTGATAAAAAGATTTTAAAAATACTAGGAAATGAATACAGGCCATTTTGACTTCCTTCATGTGGTCTTGGGGTAGTGAGATGCAACATATAATTTCTTACCATTCTATGACTAAGAAATAGGATATCAATGTGGGTCAGAGACAAGTATTTTTAAAGAGAATATCAAATAATTTTTTATTGATTAAAAAAGTCCTGCTTAATGCATTCTAGGGTTAAAAAGTGTTTTTCCCCCCTTCGGTCATATCTTATCTCATTTAGTCACCAAGTATGCCAAAAACCCTATTTTAATGTATTCCTTTTTACACTCTCTCATCTCTTGCCTGTTGCTGAGCAGGGGTTTGATTTTAACTTCTCATAAGTAATTGACATCTCATTTTCCGCTCACAGAGCTAATCTGAGCTCATGCCTGCACAGGGATGCTAAATGAAATGATGAGAGGAGAGATGAGCTCATTGGTTTTTGTAAGTGCAGCAGAAGCTGCTAAGTAACTTGATGAAAAGATCTGTCAGAGATGTATGCAGGGATGGATTATGGTCCAGTGAGGCCCTCGAGCTCCAGCCACTTGGCTTTTTCTGAGCAGCTCTATGTGCTACACTTCACTTTCTACACAAGTAATGAGTCAGATGTTTATATAATAAAGATATATTTCAACAAACATATAATAAATTATAATAATATAAAATTTGCACATACTAAAGTTGAATATACTGTGTGATACAACACAGCTGCCACTAATCAAACATATTTGGATTTGTGTCTGTATATATACTAATATATATATATATATATATATATATATAATATATATATATATACCTAGTGTATATAAACATACAGACTACTAAAACTTTGCCTAAAATGAAAATGAAAATAGAGAATCTATTCAAAATATTAAATTAAACTCAATGATGCCAAAATAACACTGATTAGCATGAATGACCAACCGATTATAAATGCGTAATTGATTAATTTGGAAGTTATGAATAGGGTTGGGTATCGTTTGAATTTTATCGATTACGATTCTTATTAAATCCTAGTTTCAATTCCAATAAGATAAAAAAAATCCAATATAAAAAAAATTAAGTTAGACATTTAGATGTCAAACATTTATTCTGTCTTTTTACAAAGCTTTCTGTTGCAGCTGATTAACACAAGAATCAGCAGCCTAAGAAGAACTTTTGCCTTTGCTTTTAACAAAAATACCACAGCAAAAAACAACTACACTAATATAAATTTCAAATATTAAAGTGTTAAAGAAAAGTAAAGAGTCAGTAATAAAATAGGAACAAACAAATCAATTAGCAATAGCATAAATAAATACAACTGAACCAAATTTCAGGTACAGAAACTGTAATTAAAAGTTTAAAAACTGCATGGTTTTATTTTCATAAATAAAATATAAATCATTAATTAAAGTTATTAAATATATTCAGTTAAGATCAGTGAATGATTTTCTTTTGTTCTTTGATTAAATGGGACATATGATGTTGCTAAAAATAACATTATTTTGTGTATTTGGTGTAATGAAATGTGTTTGTGCGGTTTAAGGTTAAAAAAACACATTATTTTCCACATACTGTACATTATTGTTTCTCCTCTATGCCCCGCCTTTTTGAAACGCGTCAATTTTTACAAAGCTCATCGGTCTGAAAAGCGAGGTGTGCTCTGATTGGCCACCTATCCAGTGTGTTGTGATTGGCCGAATACCTCAAGCGTGTGACGGAAATGTTACGCCCCTCACCATACTGTGATGATGCCCTGTCCGGCCAGAGCGACGAGACAAAAACATTAAAACCCATTACAAACGAGGCATTTGTTGCATCCAGTGGGGACATAATTTCATATTATAATGACTTATACTGTCTTTTTACGCGTTGCGTTGCATCGCGCCGTGTAAACATAAAACCATGTCTGCATTTGTGATCGGAGAAATGACAAACAACAAGCATTACTCTAGTCATATAACTTACTTACAGACTGAGTCAGAACAGCTGGCATTGTAGTCTACTCTCCCAGGATCAGGAAACAGTCCTCCATAAAATGCGCTGCACACATCTGAATATTTGGGTTGAACTGTTCTGGAACAGTGTTGTAAATACAACTTAACCACTGATTTCTAGTCGTGTCCTCTTTTGGAAGACCAAACAAAATAGTTTTGCTTTCACAATGAAACATACAGTGTCATACACGGCGGCCTAGAGTGAGCGGCGGCGGGCAGGCGGGCTTGAGAACGGCACGGCCGGCAGATTCGACGAAGGAGTGTCCGGCGGGCTTGCAGCAACCACATGTGAAGACCCCGGGCTGGACTCCGCTTCGTCCACGGTGAAAGCTGATCCGGCGATCCACAGCGTGAAGTTGTTGTATTTCCTCAGCGACCAGCACGGATCAGCTCCAGGCATGACGAAGCGGATATCGTCCTCTTTTGGAAGACCAAACAAAGTAGTTTCGCTTTCACAACGAAGCACACAGCGCCTTCACGACATGGTGGCAGCAACAATACTACAGCGAGAATAAAAGTTACACCTTCTTTCTTTGAGTGAACATTTGGCCAGCGTTATGCAAATCTTCCCACATCGTAACGTAGATATGTGGGGGTGTGTTAGAACGAGCCGTTTTAGGTAGGCGTGGTTGACTCTTAACTTTTATAAAGAATATCTCTTTGGATTTGAGACTTTAGTCTTTGCAACTTTACAGATCTTCTTTATGCACCAAGAGCTTATAACACTTCAAAGAGAAAGGAAGAATTGAAATCGCATCATATGATCCCTTTAACATTAATGACAGGCAGCGCGTTTATTAGGCTACTGTCTCTTTAACACCGAATGCACTTAGATCTAAAAATACTATACACGCGCGTTTTCTTTCTCATCTGTTTACGTTCACTTCAGACAAAAACGGCTGTGTTTATGATGATAAACTGACGTAGTTTTCTGCATTCTAGTCGATAAATATGAAAGAAGCCAGTTCCGGCTCTGAACAAGCTTTTCTGCAGTGGAAATGCACGGAACGGTTCGAGAACGCACCAGCGCTTCAGACGTGTGCGCTGCACGCAAACAAGACTCAAGTTCTTTCCGTTCCTGCACTTAAATCGTTTTAAGCCCCATTAAAACGCGAATGCAGGAATCGTTAAGCCGAATCGAAATGCACGCGTCTTATCGAATACTCGGTTTTTGGACATTTGGAACCGTTCTACAATGTTACAGGTTTTTGATACCCAACCCTAGTTATGAATAATGTGGTAAAAAAAAAAATTCAGCAATAAACCGGTTCTTTGAATACAAAAAAACCTGCAGAACAAGCACAGCATTACTGTACTGGCAAAGTGTATCATCTAAATATCAAGATCTATTGAAAAACTAACAAATAGTAAATATGTATCTTTCCACTAGTGCTGTCAAACGATTAATGGCATCCAAAATAAACGTTTTTGTTTACACAGTATATGTGTGTGTACTGTGTATATTTATTATGTGTATATATAAATACACACCCATGCATGTATATATTTAAGAAAAATATGTTACGTTTATGTAGTAAATATATTTATGTATAATATAAATGATATGAATATAAATATATACATGTAAAAATTTTCAAAATATATACTGTATGTATGTGTATTTATATATACATAATAAATATACACAGTACACACAGATATATTATGTAAATGAAAACTTTTATTTTGAATGCGATTAATCACAATTAATCATTTGACAGCACTACTTTCCACGTATTTAACAATTAGCTATTTAATGCAAATATCTGACACGTTATTTTTAAAATTACATCCTCTAAAAATGTTTGAAGCGTCTTCTGCATTGAAAATCTGCTGCAGCGTTTCTTCTCAGGTCATTGACCTGGCAGGGAAAGGTAGGACGAGTCTTAGAGAGTGAACCTGCTGCACTCTCAGTGTTTTTGAACTCAACACAGGCCTCAAGTCTCTCAGCCCTCTGACCTCTCTGCGGTTGTGTAACTAAGCACTAGAGATAAAGACAACTTTGGGTTGGCTTACTGTACCTTCTCTCCTGCATTTCTGCGTCACAGATGTGACGTTTTATTGTTCAACAGCGAAGAGATATACAAAATTCAAGCTGGCAAGCAGCGAGTCATCTAAACGAGTGTGATAGAGCCCTGCTTACATCTGAATGATTAAATACAGAGTCATAAACAGTCTGTGAACCCACTCCCCCTCACGTAACCACACAGCAGCTTCTCTGCATCTGCCTGAGCAGCCCTTTTTATTTACTTCAAAATTAACCCTTGAGATGTTTACAGAAATGTACTGTGGTAGTACCATGCTACTGTGATGCTAATGGAAAATAAACTGATATACTTTGATATACCTTGGCACTGAATGATTATCATATTTACATTCCATAATATAGAGTGCAACAGTCACTGCCCACTTTTTCAGCAGTCTTAGTTCTGGAAGCATTTTCCCCAATGATTTGCTCCATAGGGATTTCAAACAATTCCCCACTAAGAGATTCTAACACTTGAATCAAACCAGCTCTAGCTCGGTAACACTTTAGTATATGGACCAATTCTAACTATTAACTAGTTGCTTATTAGCATGCCTATTATTGACATATTGGCTGTTTATTAGTACTTATAAAGCAAATATTCTGCATGACCATATTCTACATCACTAATCCTACCCAATACCTAAACTTAACAACTACCTTACTAACTATTAATAAGCAGCAAATTAGTTGCTTGAGGCAAAAGTCATAGTTTGTTTGGTTTGTTAATGGTGAGAATTGGACCTAAAAATAAAGTGTGACCCCTCTAGCTCTATTTCAATTTCAAACAAAAATATATGAAAATCAAGATAAACAATTTACATAATCAAAAAACGACAGTACATATACTGTATATATCATATTCTGTGCAAAATTTTGGTAAGATTTTGCCTACCCAATCTGCATTTATTTGATCAGAAATACAGTAAAAACAGCAATATTATGAGATATTATTACAATTTAAAAGAACTGTTTTCTATTTTAATGTTAAAATTTATTTCTGTGATGCAAAACTGAATTTTCAGCATCATTACACCAGACTTCAGTGTCACATGATCCTCCAGAAATCATTACAATATGTGTATTTGCTGTTTAAGAAACATTTATTTCTTCTTATTATTATTATTAAAACAATTGTGCTGCTTCATATATTTTTGTGATGCATTTTTTCCAGGCTTCTTTGATAAACAAAGTTTTAAAAAAAATTTGTAAACAGAAATCTTTTGCAACTGCTGCTTTTGATCAATTTTAAGCATCCTTGCTGAAAAATATGAATATCTTTTAAAGAATCCTACTGATACTATATATAGTATAGTAGTTATAAGTATAGTATATAGTATAGTATAGTATAATAGTAGTTTGAGAGGATAGAGAGACTCGATTGAGATATTAGCAATGCTTTGTGGGTGTGGATGGTCACAGAGCTCTTTTTGCCATAATTTGTTTCCATAGTAACAGTGACTTGTCTGATTGGTGGATCTCTCTCTTCAGTATTATATGAATGAATTAATGAATGAATGAAAAACAAAACATGTGTATCATACCGTTGGAGAGGACCGTAGTTCTGGGGGTCACATCCAGGTCTAGCGGGGGTCTGAAGGGGTAACCCCACAGAGTGGACACAACACACAGCAACAGCAGGAATGGCAGCCGTCCACTATGGGTCAACATCTTCAGCATCAGCAGTCTGACCAGGAGGGGTGAGTACCACGAGACCGCCGCTCACCCCTCCTCTCAAGGGAGCAGGAAGTCAATCACGCCGTCTCTTAAAACCGTTTCCTTTGGTATGCACAAATGCTGCTGTTTTACTCTTCTTCACCAAAAAACAAAACAGCTCTCTTTCCCTCAAGCGCTTCACTCTGCAAAACAAGAAAAAACAAGACGGTTAGGACAGGTGCAGAAATGACTAGTCAGTGTTGATGTCATAGTTAAGCTGACATGTGATCAGGTGAAGCGCGTGTTCTGATGCTTAATCAGATTTCTCAAATAACACAATTTAACTGTGGTTCTCTGTCCAGATCGCCCAAGGACAACCAACTATCAAGATTCTCATGTTTGTACAGAACAAAGGAACGTGGGCATGTTAAAAGGAAACCAGTGCACCCTGTGGCACTAAAAGGTTACTCTAATAGAAATCAAGTCTTCTATTCAAATCTAAAAAAGACTGAGTGACACATGCACAAAGCACATGGACACTCAGTGGTACGTCAAAGTGAAGATCAAAGGATGCAACTGCGCATCCGGTGACACGACTTTTCAGGCCTTTCATCCTGAGCCTTGTATGAGGTGACTGCGTTAAATAATAAGCTGGTGATTAATGTATGACAACTGAATAGTGTGGGTCCTAATCTAAAAGAGCCAGGGCTATCACAAACTCAGCCAGAGCTCATCTCTGACTTCTCTCACCTTGCATCAAAAGCAGGTCGGATTAGTCTGGAAATGCTTTAGAGTTTTTATGTTCATGTTGAAATCATGAGAATACTGCTCTGGAGAAACTGGGAGCATACATAAGGATATGTGCCAGTCAGTGGAAATCAGTTTAGTTCAATTTCAAAGGTTTGTGTGTTTTGTTTTGTTTTTTGAAGAAATAATACTTTTGTTCAGTAAGGATGCATTGATCAAAAAAGACATTCACAATGTTCCAAAAGATTTACATTTTAAATAAGTACTATTCTTTAGGACTTTTTATTCATCAAAGAATACTGAAAAAAAATGTTTCAAAAAAAGAAAGAAAGAAAAAGACTTTAAATATTTCTGACCCCAAGCATTTGAATGGTAATGCATAAACAATTTGTGCTTGACAAAAAAATTAAATTAATTAATTAATCACATGAGGAAATTCGGATTTCATCTGGGTCTGGTTATAAGCAAGTGCATCTGTCACCCATGATTCATTTATGCCATTAAAACCCAGTAATAGGGGTTATCTAGATTAAGTATTATTAGAGAAGTGAAGTATTATTAAACATGACAGCCACTATGAAAGGGTGAAACACCTTACGCAGAATAAATCCGCTTTTTGAAGGCCACTGATATTTAATGCGAGCATACATGATTTTAAAGAGATCTATCAAAAATACATAGTTCAGCCATGAAACTAACTAATTGCTAATTGGTTCGTTCAACGCTGTAGCACCAGCCAAGCAGGATCGGCATGTTGCACAATTATGAAAGTTTATGTTACCCCTCCTCCTCCCCAGCACCACCTGTAGAGATCTGCTAAGGGGTTCAACATTCTTGCAGCAGCCATCCTTGGTTATTTTTGACTAAGCTGAACTAATTATTGTATTTGTTCAGCAGCAGCACAGCAGATCTCATCCGCTAAAATCAAGTTTATGTATATTTCATGCCCATGCCAATAGATGCCGGTTGAATTTATCACTCCAAGAGTTGTCATGACTGATTTCACTTCTTTCGATCTAAAACCTTTTTAATGGAAAGTTATTTAGTGCATCATTTAGATCAAATTTGTCTCCATATTGACACGAATCTTACTATTGTTGTGTTATGGTCATGACTGACCTGTAAGAGAATGGTTGTTACTTAAAAAGGAAGAGCCATTGTGCTTGTGTGTGAGAGTCTAATGTGATTTAGGAGGACAGTGGCATGAGCATCCAACTGTTCGCCTCCCTCCGTCCATTACTCGAACACACTCAGCCCCCCTCTTCTGTAAACACTCCAGACTTCTCCCCCTCTCTCAGATAAACACACTCTCTCTCTCTCCCTCATTCCATTAAACAAACTTACGCACCAGATGAGCACTGTTTTCTTTTCCCCTCTATCTCCTCTTCGAAGAGCACATTCCCAGTGGCTTTCTAGGCCACTGTATTCTCGTTCATTCAAAACGTTTTCACTCCTTTTCGCTCCGTATAAAGAAACACAAAACAAACTCTCTCAAACATAAATGCACAGATGTGCTTGAATTCACACCTGCTGTAGCGCTGGAATCAGCAGTACTGCACCAGAGAGGTTTATCGGATCAGCATCCCTCTGTTCTTTCCAACAACAGAAACAAAGTCAAAGAGCAAAGCTGAAACGAATTAAATGTAAAATATGCTTTGATATTATTATTATTATTATTATTATTTGGGCTTATTTTTTTAAAAAGTACTTATGCTTGCCAAAGCTGCATTTATTTGATCAAAAATAGTGTAATTTAGTACAATTTAAGATTATGGTTTTCTATGTGAATACATTTTAAAATGTAATTTATTCCTTTGATGCATTTTCAGCATCATTACTCCAATCTTCAGCGTCACATGATCCTTCAGAAATCATTCTAATATGCTGATTTGCTGCTCAAGAAACATTTCTTTTTACTACCAATATTGAAAACAGTTGTGCTGCTTAATATTTTTGTTTAAACCGTGATGCATTTTTCTTTTTTAGCATTCTTTGATGAACAAAGTTCAAAAGAACTGAATTTTATTTTTTTAATAGGCATCTTTTGTAACTATATCTTTACTGCCAATTTTGATCACTTTAATGCGTCCTTGCTTAATAAAAGTATTAATTTTTAATTGTCAATCAATTAGAATTGTAGTGTATAGTGTATATTATACAAATAATACATTAATTAGTTTGCATATTGTAATATAATTTAGAAAATCAATAAAATGTCACAATGACAGTCAGCGTCACACATTTTCTTACATTTGGTTAGTGACCAAAAATTGTGCAAATCTGTCATATTTCTTAATTTTACATAATACAATTATTTTAGCACTTCTAGACCTTACTGTTTATGATTCTTTCTTTTTGCACTTAACATGCTGCTCAAATCACTTTGACAAATTTAATCACAGACGAAAAAGCTTTATTGGTTTTAATAAGTGATATCTCATCACTAAAATATGCTTTGAAAGGTCTGTGCAGCCCCTGAAGAAGCTTTATGTCAACAAAGCATTAGCAGATATGACAGAATGTGGTATTAAATATCACTGAAAGTTTCAGGAATCAAATAACTTTTCTGCTGAACTGCTCAGAGAACAGAGTGGATTGAGTAATAGTTTGGTGCAAAACTAGAATCCAGTTTAAGTGTATGAGGTTTATGAAAGAAATCCATTACAAGATAATAACTACACAACCATCAGCGGTATTATTATTCAGCCAATTCAGATGTCCTAGAGAGAATGAGAACTATAAAGAAAGAAAGAATAGGTCAGACACATGAGAGGCCAAATCTTCCCAGTGGAAAATCTCTTAGTACTAACACCAAGAAAGCAAATGAAAGCATATCAATTGGCGGTCACTGTAGCCTACAGCGACAGCTCCAGATCAGAACAGTGGTCTTATGCTGCGTGGTCACATCAGAGATCACTCAAACACACACTGCTATTTCTTATTCTGCTTTCAGAGCGGTAGAGATGGACTAAAGCCAGTTCCAGACAATGGAAGATCAGCTGCAAGTTGATTTAAAAAGTGCTGAGCTGTACAACAGGATTCATGGTATCAGGCTGTAGGATGGACTGAATCAAGTGACAAGAATTGAGCAGCTGCAGAGAGAAAACGATAGCTCTGTTTCTGCATGCAGCTCAGCTGAACAGTGACTGCATGAGACCCTTCATGCATCTTTAACCAGCTGTCAGTCACTTTGAGCACATTTACATGCGAGTTTAAGAGTCAGTCGCCTCAAAAGAGAGAGCGACACCGACAAGCACACTAACTTTATATCATGATTTCATGGATGTAATTGAATGACAGTGGTATGCTATATTCCATGCATTAAGGACCTGCAGAGTTTGTGAATGAAGGAGGACCACAAGTAGAATTTTGGCATTTAAACATCTATAAAACCTGGAATAAATAGCATTCAAGAACAGAGTATAAGTTCAAGGCTTTTTGAGAGTCTAGACAAATCAGCCTAATAATCTTCCACGGAAATTCATCATCATCATTCTAGTTCATCATCAATGAAACCGGATCCATCAATATTCCACCACAAGGCAATGAACAAAGAAAGTAAATAAATAACTTTGCATAGAGACCACTATGGTTAGTTTAAGATATCAGTGTAACAGCTAAATCAGTGTTTGGCTTATAAATGAGAACTGCTTAATTATGAAAGCCATCTTTCACAAAAATGCCATTCTTGCATACATAGGACCTTGAGGATAAGCAATGAGAGTAGCCAATTGTACACTTAGTCAATGACCGGATGCTAAATCACATGAGGGACTGTATTTTTTTCAGTTTAGAATAAAAATGAGATTCTGCTGAACTATAAAAGCAAGCAGTACATAGAGCAGAAAAATCATATGGCAGGATGCAACCAAGGAACCTTTACACAACTGAGCAACTCAGCTCCAAATTCTGTTTAAAGACACAATATCAATACAAATGCCATAGTAGAAAATACTGCTTCGCCCCTATAGTATTAAATGCAGCTCTGATGTAAGAGTAACTAAGTAACTTTGTTGAGGCCAGTGAAAGAGCATATATCTTGTAATTTATAGTTTTTATATTTTTGGTATATTATAAGATAGCATAACATCAGCAACAATTCAGAAAAGCTAAATAAGACTTTCAGAATTATGCATCAATAAGCTATTCACATATTTATGAAACAATTATTAGACATTTCAATTTGTGTTAGATTACTGCCGGGCACATTTCTATTACTGGTGTGTCACTCAAAGACTTTCCTCTCCCAGATGCCATCTTACTTGGACAGTTAAATGTGTTTGTGCCAGGAAAAACTGCACCGGAAATTCTCACTGTCAGGTTTGACTAATACATTAATCTGATCAAACACGGACGTGTCCACAGTCTTTCTGAAACTCTTCCACATCACGTATCAATAAATAGTCTAAAATATCTATCAGTCATAGCCTTTCACACAGTTTAATGGTTAACTTCCAATGAACTGCTCTTTGACAGGAAAAAAGAAAGATTATATTTTGTATGGCAAGCCATTCTAAAATGTATTTCCTTAAAATGAACTAGCACCTATTTTTAGGTTACTAGTGTAACATTTCACTTCCAGCTAGTATGTTTTGCAAGTTTTGCTGGTGAGTACTATAGTTTCACTTGCAGTATGCATCGTTTAGTTACTTCTGCCTATTTGCTAGCACTTAAAATTAGGGATGCACCGATACTGAGCTCCTGTACTCGTACTCGTTAAAATGCCCCGATACCACACAGCATGTGATAAGCGCCATATTCAAACAAAGAAACACTGACAACAGAACAACAGACAGCAGAAAGGAGTTAAGGATGTCTACTACGAAGTATATGTATGCAATGAATATAATGTTAAACATTCAGTATTAACGCCTGTATAGCTGATGTGAGCAAGCTGATAAACAAAGCACACTGAGTGGATTGAGCGCGCGGCAGCGCAGATGCGTGAGCTTGTCAAGTGAATATCCCTTTCTCACAGACATCACTGGAAAGTTTGTAGTTCGGTCGGATATGTCAAAAACAAGTAAGTAAAACAATGCACAGGTTACTTAACAGTAGGGAGGGAGAGAAAGAGAGAGCACTTCTGTTGTGTGATCTTTGATGTTCACTCACTTAGCACACGCATCATTTGGATTAAAACTAAATCGTAAAAATAAGACCATTTATAGGGGCATTCACTATAAACATAATTTATTTTGAACCATAGGCATACACGACTTTCTGGCGAAAGTGAATCTAGCAGCCTGTGTGAAATGCGCTAGGCTGTATTATTCTGCATCAGTACAAATTTGGCAAAAATTTGCTTGAGTGTTTCATCATTATATGAGCGGCTTTGGAATATAAATCGCAGCACGTTTCAGACGAAAAAAAACGCAACATTTATTTCTAAAAAATATCACAGTTAGGAGATTTATAATGAGTGGTTCCCTGCATTATTACAGCAAAGCGCGTGATTACAGTACTAAGCCGCTGCAATGGAGCAGCTCTAATGCTATTAAATTAAAGATGATGTACAATAGAGCAAAAACATGAACAGTGAAGAGCAAAAAAAATGAACAGTGAAGGTAACAAAAACTTGTAAAATACATTTTAATGGGCATAATTAAGTGTGAAAATAACCGAAGGATATACAGTGAAAACAAAAATTATTCAGAGACTAGATATGATTTTTGATAATTTTTTACTAGTGGGTGCAGGACACTATAGTTCATTTATGTAAGTGAGGGTAGCAAAATAAAGTAAACTGTGACAAATTATACCCAAAAATTCTTCATACAGTGGAATACCAGTAAAATTGATACAAATTAGGGTCCAAAAATTATTCAGACCGAGTCTGGGAAAAAATTTTAAGTTGAGGTTTGCATGAAGCTGGGTGACAGCATGCCCAGGAGACTACAGGCTGTCATTAAGGCTAAGGGTTGCCCAACTAAGTATTCATAGTTGTGTAAATACTGTCATACTAACAGCTGTCTGAATACTTTTTGGTTGATTGTAATCCATTATATACCTTTCTATCAAAGTTATCTAACATTATCAAGCTGAATTTGTTCTGACACAGTTTAACTCTGAGTTCTTGTCATATTTTATTACCATTTTCTAAACTATAGCGAATAAACTGTGATAATGTGAGAAATGTTGAAGGTGTCTGAATAAATGTTGGTTTGACTATCTATTTGATAAATGAAGTTAACCAACTAACATTATACATACGCTATTGGTTTCTGTACCCAATATTTAAAAAAAATTACAAATGCAATAAACATATCGGTATCGGTACTCGGTATCGGCAAGTACCAAACATAAAAGTATCGGTATTGGGCGAGTACTGGAAAAAGTGGTATCGGTGCATCCCTACTTAAACTACTAAATAGTCACTAGTTACTATCCTAATAGTGACCAATTACTATTCCATTTTTACTGGTAACAAATAGCAAATTTGTGGTTCAGACATTGACTATTCTAATTGTTGCTGGCACTTATTTTACTTTTATTGGTAGTAACTATTTATTATGTACCATTACGTATTTCTTAGTTACTGTAATCTATCCCAAAAGTAACAACTGGAATACACACTAGTTTATAAATAATTCTTTTTCAATTAGTACTAATACTAGAACAGATATTTAAGCAAATATTTGAATATTTACCAAAAAAGAAAAAGAAAAGAAAGATTATCATCAATTAAAAGAGAATAGTTAGGCTACTTGTATTAGTTACTAATTAATATACACAACTGAAATTTAATAGATACTAGTAAAACACAAAATAATTCTACTCGTTTACTTTGTAATTATTCAAAAGTACTAGTAACAAAAACAGTTCTTTTTAAGGAATAAATGTTTAAGCGGCTTGCCATATACGTTGAGGTTTCGTCTGTGCAAAATTATAATTTCATTTTAATTATATTAAAGCTTTTTCTTGTCGTCTAAAGGATGTTGTCTTCACTCAACAGTATGCAAAAGAGACTTGTTCATACCGAACTGTCAGAGAGAACTTAAATCTTTCGTGCGATGCTCACTATTAAGATACAGACGTGCACTGACAACAAATATCACAAAAAGAATAAGAAAACGTGTACAATATCAAAGTGGTCTACTTACTAAAATGTCTTTCGTCACAAATCGCCCAAAAACGCAGAAAAGTCGTCTAGCAGTTAGTGTAAAGCCAAGTAACGTGAGACAGAGCGCAGACGCGGAATGAACTCAGCTGTGTTAGTCGCTGTGCTGTGTGTGAGCCTCGACACAGGTACTGTACGCCCTCCTGCGCCACTTCTCCATCTCAAACAATGCGCTCCAACAGCAAACACGCCGCTGACGGACGGCATTATTGGAAAAAACATCTGAGCTCCTGGGAAATATTTGGGCTACCGCATTCCTTTGCTATCTATTGGAAAAAGCACACTTACACAATTATGATTATAAACCAATAGCACTGTTAAAACATGCAATCTGTTCATTGTTAAATATGCTGATAGAAGAATGGAGATCCGATTAGCAATAGACTAATGCTCAATACGAAAAACACATTTCTGAATATGCATGCAAAAGGCGTTCTTTTTTAAAATCGTACATATTGCTCCATTACCACCACCATTTGGAAGACAAGAACAGTGTAAGATTATGATGTAAACACTTGTAAGACCAGGCTAGTCTGGAGTGTGAGTGAAAACACAAAGACCTTTTTATTAGAACAAGTATTTATTTTCATAAAAATATCCAAAGGATTTGATGTCACACTATTTTTTTTAAGAAATATATAAATCAGTTTTTAAAGAATCCTTATGACAAACATCACTCTGAATTTGGTCTTTTTTGAGGAAGACTGGATTGCTTGCAACAAAATAATCCTTAGAACCCACATAAAAAGTTGACAATTATTTAAGCCCTTGCTTTTGCCGTTATAGTAATATTTTCTGGATAAAGATGCCCCAGATTTTTGGCAAAGTCAAAAAATTGAATCGATTAGACAGCAGCATAAAGAGTAGATCCTGAAAACTATCAGTGTGCACATTAACCATATAGATAATACAAGTAATAACTAATGAAATGTATGTACATAATAAAAATATGTTCTCATGGTCTCATTTTCAGAGAAATGGAGGCCAAACATTCGATAAGACATCCCATATCTTAAAGAAGAATCTTGTAAAAACAAATTAAGGACAACTGGTAAATGCAAAACACATACACAAAATATATTATAAACAAGATGTAAACAACTACATGCATGATGTGTGTTACTGAAAGATCCTATAACAATTAATAAAAGCACAAAACCCCACACAGTATTTATGCATGGATGATATCAAAGGTGCGGTGTAAAATTATCTCAAAATGACCCGAGAATATTTCTGTTCTTTCTCAGACGCCTCCAAACCCATCCCTCTCAAACCCCTTCCTTCATTTCCTCTTTCATCTCCAACAGCTTTGTTTTTCTCTAACAAGTCCTCGAGCTTCTCTAACGTCTCAGTGATTTCTTCTACAGGTATGTACTTTGTTTTACTCAAGAGGCTCTTCATCTTTTAGAAGCTCCTCCTCTCTGTTCATGAGATCATCATCATCCTCGTACTCCCAAGTCTTCATGAGTTTCAAACAGCTCTTCATCAGATATTGGTTCAAACTTTCTATCGTCCTCTAGCTCCATCATCTGTTGCTTTGGCTCATCATTTTTCTCCTCTACATCACTGATGTCCTCCACACAATCTTCATCATCTCGTCCGATCTTCTCCTTACTCTCCAGAGGCTGAGATTCCTCACACTCTGAGTCTTCATCAGATATTGGTTCAAACTTTCTATCGTCCTCTAGCTCCATCATCTGTTGCTTTGGCTCATCCTTTTTCTCCTCTACATCACTGATATCCTCCACACAATCTTCATCATCTCGTCTGATCTTCTCCTTACTCTCCAGAGGCTGAGATTCCTCACACTCTGAGTCTTCATCAGATATTGGTTCAAACTTTCTATCGTCCTCTAGCTCCATCATCTGTTGCTTTGGCTCATCCTTTTTCTCCTCTACATCACTGATATCCTCCACACAATCTTCATCATTTCGTCTGATCTTCTCCTTACTCTCCAGAGGCTGAGGTTCCTCACACCCTGAGTCCTCGTGAGTTTCAAACAGCTCTTCATCAGATATTGGTTCAAACTTTCTATCTTCCTCAAGTTCCATCATCTGTTGCTTAGGCTCATAATTTTTCTCTGCTACATCACTCATGTCTTCCACACAATCGTCATCATCCCGTTCGGTCTTCACCTCACTCTCCAGAGGCTGAGGTTTCTCACAATCTTCCTCTTTGCTCTCAGCATCTTTATCTGACTCTGCACCGCTCCACTCTGCGGTCAGAGTTTCTTCTGCACTCTCTGAATTGCCTTGACAGCTGGACACCTCATCCTCTGGTGGGGGCTTCCAGTAATCATACAGCTTTCCCTGTGAATTACACAACAGGCCTACTGAAGCAGAGTCCACCCAATAATAAAAATCTGTCATCACTTACTCACACTCATGTTTCAAACCCGTATGACTGACTTTCATGGGTCACACTTTAGTTTGGGGACCAATTCTTACTATTAGCCACAACTTTTGCCTCAAACTCCTAATTTGCTGCTTATTAATAGTTATAAAGGTAGTTGTAAAGTTTAGATATGGGGTAGGATTAAGGGATCTAAAATATGGTCATGCAGAATAAGGCATTAATATGTGCTTTATAAGTACTAATAAACAGCCAATATGCTAATAATATGCATGCTAATAAGAAACTAGTTAATATTGTGAATTGGTCCTCTAAAACTCAAGTATTAACCTTTAATGGAACACAAAAGGAGAAATTAGTTAGAATGACATTTGGCTACTTTTCCATGCTGTTTACAGTATGATAAAAGTAGTACATATGAAAACTATATTCCAAGGAGAATATAGTTGAACTTTTTACTTTTTAAAAAGCATTGCGTTTTGCACCAGACACTTCACCATTGCATTTGCAGCTTTCGCAACATGTCTTTTCACTGAATATCTTGACATTAGCTCCAGCTTTTGTTCATGAGAGATATAGCAAAACATCACCAAGATGCAATGAACAAATCGCTCAGAATGGTGTTTGATTAACGGATTCATTGAACACGTCAAGATTTTCAATAAACAACAAAAAACAAAGCTATCATAAGACTCAGAAAAATAGTGCAGAAATCATATGTACCACTTTTATGATACATTTATGGTGCTTTTGAAAGCTTTTTTTAAAGCTAAGAGTAAAAATTCCTTAATTCATCAAATTCCTTTTGTGTTACATAAAAATATACTCATCAGGTTTGGGAAAACCAATAGGTCATACTTTTTATTGCAATGCATGACTTTTATAAAAAGACACATCAATGAAACAAAATATTCTTGTATGATCAAAAAATACCACTAATTCTTCATGCAGACTCTACCTGTGAACTTTCAAACACAATACTTTCCTTTAAATGAAGAGTGTTATGACTAAAGCCCAACCGATATATCGTATATCGTTTTGCCGATTTTATCGGCCGGTATGAGCCTGTCGCAGATATATTGGTATCGGCGAATATGCCGCCAATATTAACTTTTTTTACAGAACATAAAACGCAGATAAAATGTTTGTAAATGGTGTAATTACATAGTTTGTCGCGCTCCATTGTTTGCTACTAGCGACCTGGATGAAATGCTTTAAAGTTTAAAGGGATACTGTCAGGGTTGGGGATGAAGCGACGACTCAGTAGTGCAGAGTAATGGGCTTTTAATTGTAAAATAAAACAAAACAAACAAAAAAAAAACTAACCCGTGGGGGAAAAACAGGTTGGCAAGGCAAGGCAGGACCAGGACAGGACACGACACAACAGAATACATTCAATGGTGATACGATGACGAACTGGCACGGGACTGCAAACACAAGGAGAATAAATAGGGAGCAAATGAGGAGGGTAACGAGGGAACACATGTGGGGCAAATTAACCAATAATCAGATAACAAGATGGGTGGGGTCAAGACAATTGACGAGAGCACATTGTACACAGGAAACAAAGAAATATGCCATGTGCTCACACAAAACAAACACAAGCACATGGCCAGAAAAGCAATCACAAGCCATGTGCTTGAACAAAACAAGACATGAACACGCAGCTAATGAGAAAACTCATAAGCCGCGTGTTCACACAAGACAAGACAGCACGCAGCCAGCGAAAAACAAGCTGCGTGCTACACAGCACAAGACAAAACAGGACATGAAAAGTAAGCAGCCGATAACATGAGCTGCGTGCAACAATAACACAAGACAACAAGAAAAGCACGTGGCTGAACACAAACCGCGTGCTACACAAAACACAACACACGTGGACAGAAGAGCGCAGGGCCGAGCGAACTCGAGATCGCACGCTCCCACAACAAGACAGAAACCGAAACTCAACAAAACATAAGTGCCGGGATCAGAACACCACGCTCCAACATGAAACAGGACACACAGACAAGAGCGCACGGCTCGAGCACTCTCGAAGCCGCGTGCTCACATGAAAACAACAACATGACGGGAGTGTCAGGGCCCTGACACAAAACTATGAATAACATTAGACCGAAGTGACAGAACCCTGACACTATCCCCCCTCAAAAGGGAAGCCACCTGGCGTCCCTAATGAGGAACACCCAAAAACAAGACCGGAACATGACAGCACAAGACCAGAACAAATATGACAACACAAGACCGACACACAACAACAGACAACACAAGACAGGGGAATCAAAACACAGAGACAAAGAGGGGAGGGAGGGAGGGAGGGAGGGAGGGGAGCCAAGCCAGCCAACAGGAAAGCCCAGACAGTCATTAAAGGGACCAGGGAGTGTCAGGGAGGGTCAGGGAGGCTCAGGCAGTTCAGGAGTCCTGGCAGGAGGCCAGGGCAGAGCCAGAGGGATGAACCAGGGAGGCTCCAGCAGTTACGGAGTCCTGGCTGAAGGCCAGGGTGGGACCGGATGGACGGACCAGGGAGGCTCCGGCAGTACAGGAACCCTGGCGGATGACCAGGGCAGGGCCGGTGGGTCGAACCAGGTGGGCTCAAACACCTCTGCAGTCCCGGCAGGAGGCCAGGGCGGAGCCGGAAGGACATGGAGCTTGAGCGGAGCCAGCAGGGCAAGGAGCTTGGGCGAAGCCGGAAGAGCAAGGAGTCTGGATGGAGCCGGCAGGGCAAGGAGTTTGGACAGGACAGGCAGATCAAACTCTGGCACACCTGGAATCAGGGTGATGAAGGGAAATACCATGAAGGTGGCAGTCCCAAGGGGAGTATTGCCAGTGTAGTGGGCATGGGTCTGGCTGGCCTTCAGATTAGGCACAAGAGTCATTTTGCAGTAGTTCCAGGGCTTAGAAGTGAACTCTGGAGGCCCCGGGGTGGAGCAGACTCTGGGACAGCCTCTGTGGTCATGACTGGGAAAATATACTGCTCTGGGATGGCCTCCATGTCCGCAGAAGGCTCTGGCTGACAGATTTGTCCATAGTCAGAGGAAGACGTGCATTTTCCAGGCACGCAGCACGGCCAAAACATAGAAGGTGAAGACAGCCCTCTTGGCCATGGCAGGGCTGACTGGGAAAATGGGTGGCTCTGGAACAACCTCCGGGCTCTGGAACTGCCTCTGGAGCCCCAACAGGACTGGAGGAAGCCAGCTGAACAGTGTATGCAGCCCAGACACACATAACAGCAGCAACGTACAAGGAGAGGGCAGCCTCTTTAACCGCAACAGGACAGGAACAGTGGGCTGCTCAGGGACCACCTCCATGGCCATAACAGGGAGCTCTGGGACTACTACACTTGGGGGCTCTGGGACCACCGCCATCAGGTCCTCCTGGACCCCCAGATTAGGGGAAGCGACAGGAGTCCTCCATCTCCTGCGCTTGTGAGGGCGAGGCGGTGGCACGGAGCTCTGTCACAAAACCATGAATAACACTAGACCGAAGTGACAGAACCCTGACAGATAGTTCACCCAAAAATTTTAATTTGATGTTTATCTGCTTACCCACAGGGCATCCAAGATGTAGGTGACTTTGTTTATTCAATAGAACACAAATTAAGATTTTTAACTCAAACAGTTGCAGTCTGTCAGTCTTATAATGAAAGTGAATGGGAATCACGGCTTTGAGAGTCAAAAAACATACACAAACAAAACCAAATTAAACCCTGTGGCTCGTGACGATACATTGATGTGTAAAGACACGAAACGATCGGTCTGTGCAAGAAACTGAACAGTATTTATATAGTTTTTTTTTTTTACCTCTGATGCACTGCAATGTCTGAACTGTCCTGAGCGCGTCCTCGACAGCCGGATTGACACTCCTAATTGAGATTGTAGATAGTGTCAATGGTCCATTTGATAGATAGGTGGCGGTAATGCACTTATAAGTCTGCAATCTGACATAAATGTCATGCACCGGCTGTCGAGGGACGTGTTCAGGACAGTTCAGAACATTTCAGACATTGCAGTGCATCAGAGGTAAAAAAAAAAAACTATATAAATACTGTTCAGTTTCTTGCACAGACCGATCGTTTCGTGTCTTTACACATCAATGTATCGTCACGAGCCACAGGGTTTAATTTGGTTTTGTTTGTGTATGTTTTTTTTTACTCTCAAAGCCGTGATTCCCATTCACTTCCATCATAAGACTGACAGACTGCAACGGTTTGAGTTAAAAATCTTTGTTTGTGTTCTACTGAAGAAACAAAGTCACCTACATCTTGGTAAGCAGATAAACATCAAATTTTAATTTTTGGGTGAACTATCCCTTTAAGTGTACGGAATACCACTGAAACATCTCGAGGCCCCCTTTCGAATGAGACCACCCCCATGTCAATAGCCCCCGGGGTCCGGGAGTTACGGGCGGTTAAATTCACGGTCGGGTGCCGACCAATCTGGCAATCCCGGGGGGCTATTGACGCACGGAGGGTGGCGTTCGAGAGGGCTCCTCGAGCTGAAGGGACACCGCCGCGTTCGCGAGATAGTGACACCAGCCAACACTTTCACTTCAGTAAGGAGGTCTCTTGTTCAAGCATTCAAGCATTGTCTTATTCGACAGTAAGTGCTCTGCGAAGTGGACTTCACATGATATTCCGCCATGATTCTAGTTCCAAGGGAACGTACACGTTACATTCAAAGGGCATTAAAGTGCGCGAGACGTGAATTTAAATTGTATTTATTTACAGAGGTATATTATGTCACACTTCTCTAGTAAGTTTCATCTGTGTGTGCAAATCACACACTTTCAAGACAGTAGCGCAAATCCGTGAATGAATGTCCAAAAGTGAAATAAACTTCAATTAAATAAAGTTGAATGGAATTGAATTTAAATTAAGTTGAATAAACTTCAACTTTACTGTTCAGTGCACTGATGTCAGACTCATTTTGGATAATAAAGTTTATTGTTAAATGCCCTTCCTCCATTACATATCTTTGTCACACCATTATAAGTGTTTGATCACCACATTTGAGTGATCATTGCAAAAAATGTGTTTATGTATATATATTCTGTTTATGTATATACTGTATTTTATATACCAGTCAAAAGTTTGGACACACGAATAGGAAAGTGTCCAAACTTTTGCCTGGTACTGTAATATAATATACACAAAGAATATCGACCGTTATATCGATATCTGCCTTTTTTACTCCCTAATATTGGTATCGGTATTGGCACCCAAAAAAACCTATATCGGTCGGGCTCTAGTTATGACATGGACTCACGCTGCTTAAATTGCGAAAACACTTGTATACAAAATGTGGCCTTCACAGCCTGGCTGGGTGTGACAACAGCTTTTATCAGCATCAGTTAACAGTATTCTTGTATTCTTCAGTTGTCTGCATTCTTTCACATTACCTCCTGAGGCCTTGTTCGTGTTAGAAGCACCTGCCACTTGGTGTATATCCTTGCCACAAAGTCTTTCACCTACAGAAGAAAAGCCAATCACACTGTCAATAAAAATCTGGATCTCTTTTGATATAAACAGAATGAGGAATTCTCAGAGAACAGAATGAAGCTGCTCTTCACCTTGCTCCTATACAGCATTTTCTCACTCTCCCTTATGTCACACTTAATGTGCTTCTCCAGCTGAGAAGAAAGACTCTGCAGATCCTTCTGGCAGTGAAAGAGGGCTCAAGTTAGTCTAATTAAGTAATACAATTGTGATATAAAACAATACTGACAAGACAAAGACTAAGGCACAGTCAGATGTGCCTTACTTTATTCATACAATATTGAGGGAATAAACTAAGACCTGTCGCAGCAAGCTTTTGTTGTGCACTTGGGATTTAACACAGCAAAAACAACATTAGAAATGGGTAAGTTTGATTCAAAAATCGATTCAAAGATTTGTTTATTATATATTAATTGTTTGGCAAGCAGTTGTAAGACAATGGACAGTCCGTCAGTCTTTATCACGAAATAAGCCCCTTTGGGATGATACAAGACCTGACAAGTCTTGTTGGGTTTATTTTGCCATAGTGACCATAACTTACATAATAATTTTAGTGTATTTAAAAACAAAAATTATAATATATCATTATTCCTTGTGTTCATGTAGTTGATATTATTTAACAATTTTTACTATACTTTAATTTTAAAAAACATAAACCTAATTAGTAACAGTGACTTTTGTTAAAATTATGGTTCCTCTCATTAAAGAAAAAAAAATAAATCAACATGCTTCTAGTCAGTAAAATCATCCTCTCGCTTCAATTCACACAAGTTCTGCTTTCTAAAGAGTAAAATTAGTTATGTTCATAACTGGTCCCCGAGGGTGAGCGTTAGGGCTGAACGATTTTGGAAAATAATCTAATTGCGATTTTATTTACCAATATTGCGATTGCGATTTAATATGCAATTCTTTTTTAAAGCTCTTTATGTTCTGTATTATTCAACAAAGACAAGCTATAAATCATTGTATAGTATGACCAACACACTATTAGACAGATTAAACATAAATGTTATTTTCTGTAGGCCAGGCCTATATGTTACGATGAAATTAGGTGATGCATGAATTGATATGAATGACATTTTTATTTAACAACTACAATCACAGTATATTGACTGATTTGTTGAACTTCCAACCTTGTAAGCATGTAATAATTATGTTTAAATAGCCTGGTGTAAACATTAATATGAAAGTCAGTAACAAATCACACAAAATAAAGTAGATTGCAGAAATATAAAAACAAACCTGTTGCTTTACCACACTACTTTAGGTAATTCAAAGTCACTGTAATAAACATATGTAAACATGTGCACTGCACTAAACACTGTCTGTTAACTTTAGACCAGTGGTTCTCAAACTTGTTTGGTCGCACCCCCCTTTAAACCTTTTTTTTTATTTATTTAAAAAAACCTACAGGGAAAAAAAACACCTGCATCACTTGAAGCATTGAAAAATAGCATAGAGAGAATTACTGTTATTATTCTCTCTGTTATTCATTTATTTTTTGTTATCCAAATAATGTTTAATCCTAGAAAGCTATTATTATCAGAGGACACGTGAGCATAACGGTTAGCAGATCAATGAATGAGAGGGCAGCGTTACCAGAGTTGCCCATTTACCACACCTTGTTACAACACAGTTGGGCTACGGCTAACAGAAACAATACTGTACTAAATCGATGTTTCCTGTCAGCGCGATTTTTGAGTGGACTTTGCTGTTCCGATTCGCATGAACGGTATATGAGTGGAGCACTCACGTGGGCCGCGAGCGATTGAGCGGAGCACACACACGCATAGAGCGGGATAATATGCAGAGCGTCACACCACGTGAAAGTGAATCCTGAGCGGTGAACTAATTTTCGACAGCCGGAATTTCAGTGCATCTCTAATTATTGGCGACATCAGAAATGATTATTATATAAAAGTTGCTTTTATTAACATTTTAGCAATTTAAAAAAAAAAGTTTTTTACACGGTACCCCGGTTGGGAAACACCAAGGCATAGGACACACACAGGCTTTCCTCCTCACCAATGACATTAAACACCATGTCTACACCGGATGCGAGCGACAAAATACAGTAGAACCCATTATAATCAGTGACACTGTGTACACTGGATGCGGCGCGACATTAAACTAATGCCTTGTTCTATTTATGACTAAGTTACGTCCTTTGGCTGTTTACTGATTTATTTATTTTCTTTTTCTGCTGATGGCCCGCGCTCGACTTGAAGCAGCGCTGCTTAGACCGATCGGTGTGTGTCATCAAAGTACTGCGAGAGCTATAAGAGAGAGCGGACATCTCCTTATGCTTTCTTTCGCCATACTTTGATGTCATACACCGATCGATCTTCCAAGTGGAACACACCTAATCGCAGCCTCTGCGATTGAAAAATCGCGTTTTCTCATATCGCGATATTATCGCAAATGCAATTAATCGTTCAGCCCTAGTGAGCGTGACAGGGTCTTTCTGTGACTGATTCATTAACACGGCTCCTTTATATCTACACTGTATAATCTATTCACAGAGCATCTCGATTCTTCTGAATCGATTCACAAAATTCTAATTTCTAAGTCCATCATCAGTAATTCTACTGGATGAAAAAGCATATGTCGGACTAAACATAAAAAACACAATGACAATTAAGATACATTGAGAACAGTTTTGGAATTGGAATGTAATCAAATTGCGAAGATTTCCTCCCTTATTATACAATCATATAAAAACAGAAATTGAACACTTACTCTCTGAGCTGAAGGTAAAAACTCCAAATTGGAGGCTTCATTTGTCAAAGTCAAAAGGCTGTAGCAGAGGTAATATGCCTGTATGAAAGAAGATCATTTATCAGCTTATTAAACTCAAACAAGTGGTTTTACTGTATCACTCTTGGATATTAAAAAAGTAATGATCCAATAGCTCTCAGCCCTCAAGACGACTTTTTGCTTACTTGTTGGTCTAGATTGGCATCACAATCTTCTGCTCTCCTTGCAGACCTGAGGCCTTTCAGTAGGGACGAGGGACGCATTTGATGTAGGAAAGGTGTCAGCTCAGACAGCTGGAAAAATAGTCATAGAAACAAAGATTCATTTTGTGCATATCCTCAAAAATGAAAGTAGTTTTGACAAAAGCTTGGTCAGCCAAGTGTAGTCTGTGGATGATACACCTGCATAACTGCACTCATCAATACCCTTAAAGCATCTATAGTTCTAAACATTGAAAAGCCGCTAATATTCTATGGATTATTCTCACCTTAAACTCTGTCCCTGAGGGCTTATAAGTGCAGGTGTGGTTCAAAAGCTTTGAGATGATAGATACACTCAGGTGTCGTTTTAATTGCCTGTTAAATAAATAGCAGATGAACAATTACAGAAAGCACTTAAAATAAAAAATAATCGGTGTGTGTCATCAAAGTACTGCGAGAGCTATAAGAGAGAGCGGACATCTCCTTATGCTTTCTTTCGCCATACTTTGATGTCATACACCGATCGATCTTCCAAGTGGAACACACCTAATCGCAGCCTCTGCGATTGAAAAATCGCGTTTTCTCATATCGCGATATTATCGCAAATGCAATTAATCGTTCAGCCCTAGTGAGCGTGACAGGGTCTTTCTGTGACTGATTCATTAACACGGCTCCTTTATATCTACACTGTATAATCTATTCACAGAGCATCTCGATTCTTCTGAATCGATTCACAAAATTCTAATTTCTAAGTCCATCATCAGTAATTCTACTGGATGAAAAAGCATATGTCGGACTAAACATAAAAAACACAATGACAATTAAGATACATTGAGAACAGTTTTGGAATTGGAATGTAATCAAATTGTGAAGATTTCCTCCCTTATTATACAATCATATAAAAACAGAAATTGAACACTTACTCTCTGAGCTGAAGGTAAAAACTCCAAATTGGAGGCTTCATTTGTCAAAGTCAAAAGGCTGTAGCAGAGGTAATATGCCTGTATGAAAGAAGATCATTTATCAGCTTATTAAACTCAAACAAGTGGTTTTACTGTATCACTCTTGGATATTAAAAAAGTAATGATCCAATAGCTCTCAGCCCTCAAGACGACTTTTTGCTTACTTGTTGGTCTAGATTGGCATCACAATCTTCTGCTCTCCTTGCAGACCTGAGGCCTTTCAGTAGGGACGAGGGACGCATTTGATGTAGGAAAGGTGTCAGCTCAGACAGCTGGAAAAATAGTCATAGAAACAAAGATTCATTTTGTGCATATCCTCAAAAATGAAAGTAGTTTTGACAAAAGCTTGGTCAGCCAAGTGTAGTCTGTGGATGATACACCTGCATAACTGCACTCATCAATACCCTTAAAGCATCTATAGTTCTAAACATTGAAAAGCCGCTAATATTCTATGGATTATTCTCACCTTAAACTCTGTCCCTGAGGGCTTATAAGTGCAGGTGTGATTCAAAAGCTTTGAGATGATAGATACACTCAGGTGTCGTTTTAATTGCCTGTTAAATAAATAGCAGATGAACAATTACAGAAAGCACTTAAAATAAAAAATTAAAAAAATGTAGTACAATAAATATTTATATTACATTACAGGTTTTTACTTACTTTCCACAACTGCTATCTGGAAGAAGATAAATTAGTCTCCTGAGGTTGTGATGATCTTCTGACAAATCAGTCAGGGTCTGACAAGCTTTAGATATCTACACAGAAAAAAGGGAAATCTGTGTTAAATGTGAGAAGATGATAAACTAATACTTAACAGGTAGTCCACCTAAAAATAAAAATAATTTTCTGTTTTAACTGTGAAGCACAAAAGACGAATGCACTTATTTTTCATTGTATAAAAACACTGATACTGATAATTGTTTGGAATGGCATGAGAGCAAGTAAATGATGACAGAATGTTCATTTTTGGGCAATATGAATATTAAACACACTCTTTCTGACCTGTACATCCCAGTGTGTGATATTTTTAAGCAGATTCTGGAGCAGGATGCTTAAGTGTCCAGTTGGCAGCAGCTGAAAATGAGTCTCCAGTCCAATTCTACACACCACAGACAGAAGCAAGAGCAGCTCCTCATCAGTGTACGCTCTTGGACACAATGCAGTACACAGGGAGAGGTACTGAACAAATGAAGACAAAAATACAGGCGTAAATTAGACTGACACTTACTATTGCGTTTAAAGCTAAATTATCGTTAAACAAATGAAAAATCCCCTACTACTCAATACATGACAAACACATTCTTAAAATACTCAGCTTACCTTGAGAACACTCTCCAAATTATGTATTGGTAATGTGCCATTGTCTTTCATGTCAGATATCACTCGGTCTTGGCTGGTTTCTTCTGGATGAAAGCTCTCTCTGCCAACACATACATATGCATTAAAATACCAACTTTGCATTTTTATGAAGCTGTTGGTATAATCATGACTTATGTCAAATATGCTGAATGACAAAAACATATGACTAGTACAGAAGAATAATGCTGCAGACTGAGAGGTAAAAAACTCACAAAAGGTCTCCCTCAGTAAAAGGGGGTTGCAGAGCCTCAAGAGGGAACAGACTGATGAATGATGCCCCCATGTTCAGGAAAACCAGGGTGATGTCCCGTACAGAGGGTACCCACACTTTAAAACTTTGGCTCTGGTGTTCAACTATAACACAGCTGTCAATTTTAGTGCTTTATCGGTTGTACAGGAAAAGCATATTTGGCCATTATGAGGTCTTTCAAGCATACCTATGTGTTGAGCAGCAGACAGAGCAATGGTTTGTAAGGACTGCATGATGTGTGAGGAAATAATTGGGTTTGGGTAAACTGACATCATCTGAAAAAGCATTATAGTTATTAGCTGTACATACATTTTGGCTATTGGACCATATTAGTTGAGTCTGCAAAGTTGTATGCATGTTTGGGCACTAAAAGCATAAGCTCTCATAAAAATAATCCAACTGTAGTGTATAAGTTTTGACAGGTTTAAACATAAATGTCCCAAGGGTATACAGGTTTCCCATGAGAGAATATAAGATGGTGTGAACAAAACGCAACGAGTCAAACAAATATCATAGGAACAGTGAACCTAAAATTTCAATACAACCATATAACAATACAAAAGAAATGCCAAAAATGCATATATTACTTAATATAACTCATAAAAACTGATCAACAGATGAGATCAACATGAGATTACACATACAGTGGCCCCAAAAAGAGCACTGCATTAGATAACAAAATCTCAAACCATGTAGCATTCATATATTTTTAAGTGTAGATTAATTGTCCATATTTTTGGCCCACTGTAAAGTACATCCATGTGTTACTGACTAAGCACACAGTGTTTTGTAGGACAGAAAATATGAGGAAAGAAGGTGGTTTTACCTGGAAAAGCCAGCGTGTAACTTCAGGCTGACAAGGGAAAGAAAAGTAGGCTTTCCTCAACAAGCCAGCACTGATCAGAGACAGCACATGCTCAGTACGGGACCTATAGAGGACAAAAACAAAACGCTCATATTGCAAAGTGTAATAAAGTATACTAATAACAAAAAACACCAAGCCCAATTGCAAATGAACATAACAGAAATAATCACGGATGCATCTCCTATTTTACTCATTCTTTGAGAAGTGAACTTGCTGTGATACTACATTTGATATTGGGTTCAAGGTGTCATCAGACAGGTATCATCTATTACTAAAATGGAAGGATTAAATCAATTTGTTTGTTTCTTTCCCACTTTAAAAAAATTTGCGCATTTTGACACAACATAATATTTAAACACCTTTTACCATAAGCAAAAACTGAAGTTTAGAGAAAACTAAAAATGACTGATGTTGGCAGTCTTACTGAAAGAGGATTTGTTGTGATTTGTTATGTGGAGTCACAGAAATCTTCCTCAGGTCCAGCGTCTGGTGGTTGAAGAGTCGACCAAACCTAGCAGGCAGGAATACTTCCTCTCCTGGGTGGATGTCCCTGATGGCACATGAGGCGACAGAGAACCTTTGCAAAAATTCCCTAAAAAAAAAGTAAACCATTTTTTTTTTTCAGATAAATGATACATTTTCATGAGACTGTCAAAATTCTACATAAAACGAAGTAGCATATATTTTCAAACTACATTTATGCACATATACTCAAACTAAAAACACTTATTTAAATTGACTGCCATAATCTACTTTAAAACACCAAAAGGCTTCAATATAGTTTGGATTTAAATAATAAAAAAAAAAAATTATGAGAATGAAGCCAGCTATTAAGCCAGTATGGACAAAATACCTTTGCTTAAGTGAGATGTCTTCCAATTTACTTTCACTGTTCTCATTCTCATCTAGATTCAGCAGATCCTCTTCACATGACTCAAGTAACTGTCTCTCCAACTCTTTTGACCTGTGTAGTCAAATGAAAAACAAAGTGTGTCAAGTAATTATTAGACATTTATCAGGGTGAGACTGCAGGCTAAATGCAGCATGATCTGTCTCAACAAATTCTGCCATGGCATAATCAGTCTGTGAAACTGACAGTCGGAATAAACAACAATCGGTCAATTTTACACACCCAAAATGTTACTGTCAGGGTGAATTAGGACAACAATTTAAAATTTTCTGAAGTAAACAAGTATTGCAGCTGGTGGTTTTCAGCACATTACTATTGGTTCTAGGTCAGCAATTCTCAACCAGAGCTCCGAATATTGGCCTTCAAATATTGTCACAGACACAGGAGGGCCTTGGAGTCCAAAAGGTTGAGAACCACTGTTCTAGTATGTCTGGCAAGTTGCTTACTGTTTGAAGTCAAAAGTTAATGACATTTTTCTGCCATTTTATTGTCTGTCAGGCAAAAATTATTAGTTTGATACCTTATAAAAGTATCAGTAGACCTTTCCTCAAGACACAATTTGAGTTCTCATTCATGTCTGTAGTCTATACAGCTAATACTTACAAAAAGTCAATAATCCTAAATGTAAGCAATATAAAGGCTGATTTAAAGGAATAGCTCACTCAAAACGGAAAATTCTGTCATCATTGACTGATCATGTCCTCATGTTGTTCCATTATCAAAGCACAAATGAAGATCAAATATGGTAAACGAATGCTCAAACGATTTTCTTTATGTATGTGTGTTGATCAGTGTTTATATATATTTATATACAGATTTAAATGTCTATATTACATCTGTTCTTAATATAAAGCAATATTGACTCTTGGATTCAACTACTCGATTATTTTTATGATAAAATTTTTCTACGAGCGTCAACATTTTTGTGTGGACTTTCAAAGGAGGGACAGAAATCTCTCAGATTTCATTACAAAAACGTCATCTGTGTTATAGGTTTGGAACAACATGAGTGTGAGTAAGTGATGACAGAATTTAAATTTTTAGGTGAATTATTCTTTTAATAGCCATGCCTGCTTTGGTAAACACCACTAATAAAAGCTGTCTACATTGAGATTTTGACCTCTCAATCACTGATATCCAAAGCACTACAACAAACCAAGGGTTGCCAAGCACAAAATGAGACATGCTGAGAATCAAGTTGGGGGAAAAAAACAAATGAGGTTTTCAGACCAACCTCTGATATTGTTCCTTCTCTTGCAGCATCTGCTCCAGTGTATTTCTATAAGTAACGGCTTTGGTTTTCACTGCCTCGGGCTAATACAGATAAATAAAAAAATAAAAAGAGATGTTTGTGAAAACCAGGCATGTCAAAGACTGATTAATGACATATGAGGTCATGACATGTTTTCTGAACATCCTTAAACTTACTGCTGCTTTTGAGACAGGTGTGTTGGGCTCTGAAAAAGCATATTTTTCGGGAGTAACAGGCACATGGTCTCTCCGACTCATCAGCTTCTCCAGAGATGGCAGCGGCTCATCTTCATGACCACTGCTGCTGCTGCTCAGACTGATATTGCAGTACTCTCTCAGCTCATCGTCGGAGTTGTCTCCCAACTCAATATCTAAGGGATATTTCCACTGGGGGCAGCACTTCTGTTCTCTTGATTCTTCTACATTCACCAACACAGCTGGGGCAGGCATGATAGCCTTGGGGCTGCGTGACTGCTCCACTTTCAACTGCGTTCTTTCATCCGTTTCCATCTTACGTGAACCGGCTTGTTCTGCAAAGCTGGGTGATCTTAGATCAGGATGATGGGGGGACGAGACAATTTTAACACTCTCCTTATGGTTGGAATAGGGGCTTGTTTGTGTGCAAGTTTCTCTCTCAGCATTTGCTTTTTTATTATGAGTTTTGGGTGACGGTAAGCAACAGCCTGGTGTAAAAAGTGGTGTCTCGATGCTGTCAAACGTTGTGCTCGACTTCGGAGAGACTTTGCGCAAATGCGGTTGGCTGGGTGGAGCTTTGGGATTTTTGTTGGCATGTGCCACCATAGCATCTATTGGCTCTGCAATCATGGGTGATTTAATGAGTTGAAATGAGTTAGGTTTGTCACTTGCTGTGTTTGAGTCCTTACATGGTTTAAACAGCTGCCTGGGGAGGGAAGGCGGAAGTCTGGGTTTGTTGTTGCTGTTTGGTGCAGCAGCAAGCATTTTAGGGGGCTGTTTCTCCTTTATAGTTATCTCAGACTCATTGCTGCCCTTCACGAAAGGACGTTTGACGAACTTAGGCGAGTTTATAATGGAAGAGCTGGTAGTGGGTTGGAAATCAGCACATGAGCGTTTCATTTCCTTCTCATTTTCTGTACTACCCTCCCTTTTTCTCTTTACAGACAGGGACATCCTGCCCTCTGTTGGCAAAAAGTTGTATTTGATATAGAAAGAGAAACAGCTTAGTTTTAAAAGTTACGAAATAAAAAGCTGGGCAAGATCAGTAGTACAACAAAGGGTAATAATTCTTACCTGGATTAGTTTTGTGGTGAGAGGTGCTTAATTCCTATAAAACAATCAATGAAAATACGTGAAAACATGTTTGACATCCATAGTCACTTGAAAAACGGTGGAAATCATACATAAAATTATTCAACAAAAATATAGAGCTTGACAAGTACCTTCTGAACGGACATGACACTACAATAGGAGGTTTTGTGGTCTCTATTCTCCAGTCTATATTTTTTCTGATCAGGACGGTGGATGATCCTCTCCCCTGTGTTAACTGTTGCTTTAGGTCTCTGCTGGAATAAGCAGGAACTACTACTCTCAGGGTTACGCCTGGAGTGAGGTGTATAAAGAAGAGAATGTCTCTGGACCTTCACAGCATCTGACTGAAACAAACCTCCTCCAAGCTGAACACAGAACATCAGAGGATTATGAAGTTAGAATACAATAAACGAACACCAACCACAAGCTATAACAATTATGTAACAAAATCTAAATGACAGGGTTCCCACATTTTTGGAGTAATTAAATTCCAGTATACTTTGGCCTTTCCAGTCATTTAAAAAAAAAATCTTTGATTATGACAGATGCATTAATGAATCATTCAGATTTATCTGAGAACCCATTTGATCGATTCACAGAAAATAATCTTAAAAGCTCACAAATTGGACATCACAATGAAAAGATTTACTATACACAATAGCAAGATATAACTGATAAAACATTTAGATCTTAGCATAAATAAGGGAAAAAATCAATCAATTCAATGCAAAAAAAATTCAAGATTGTATTACTTTCATTGCCTTTACATCCTGGAAAACCCCATTTTATAATTCCATAATATTTTCCATTACTGCCAAAGCCAAGTTAATCACCAGAAAAAAACAGTGAACAGATAAGCCAATGTAAAGTATGAGTATTGAGTAATACAGGGTTTCCCATGCTAAGGGAACTGCAGGGGGTTCGTGAGTTGATGAAAAGCTAATAATTAAATAAATCATCAAATTAAAAAAATTAATTAATAATTTCAAAATAAAAACAAATCAAAATAAAAGACTATTGATATAAAATATTTAGTTTGTTTACCTGCATGTCATTTTGACCATTAACCAGAAATCAGAAAATTGTGGACATGCAAATGTGTTGTTAAATTATTGAAATATTAACTTAAATCTCAGGAGGTACAGCAATTATTTATTCAGTCATGGAAATTAATTAAATATTAAAAGTTATGGCAATTTTTGCATTAAATTATTTTCTATTTATGCTCAGCTCTAAAGTATTTCAACTGTTATATCTTGCTATTGCACAGAATAAAACAATTTGTTAAAGGATTTAATTCAATTTGGCTGAAAAAAAAAAGTTTGGGAATCCCTGCATTACAATACTCTTAGAAATGTGGATAACAACTTTAAAATGCATTAAGAAAAAATTAAGAGTTGCATTTACCCTCAAGTTTTCATTCAGCTCCTTACTGAGAGCATAAGAAAGTTCTTTGTTCATGTTGTAAGAACTGGTCCTCTGCAGGATGTCCTTTTTAACCATGGGATTGAGAGAGCCATTCTTCCTGGAGTTAATGTTGCCATTACTCGGTTGTAGTTTTCTCACACCAACTTTCTGATTGAGAACACCGTCCTGTTCTGGTCTCTTGTTGGAGGCTTTGAGTGCAGCTGAAGTGGACTTGTCCCTCTGCTCCAGCTCAGGGTTTTTGGTGGGCTGGATGCAATTAGTCAGTGGGTTCAGTAGTACAACAAAGGGTAATAATTCTTACCTGGATTAGTTTTGTGGTGAGAGGTGCTTAATTCCTATAAAACAATCAATGAAAATACGTGAAAACATGTTTGACATCCATAGTCACTTGAAAAACGGTGGAAATCATACATAAAATTATTCAACAAAAATATAGAGCTTGACAAGTACCTTCTGAACGGACATGACACTACAATAGGAGGTTTTGTGGTCTCTATTCTCCAGTCTATATTTTTTCTGATCAGGACGGTGGATGATCCTCTCCCCTGTGTTAACTGTTGCTTTAGGTCTCTGCTGGAATAAGCAGGAACTACTACTCTCAGGGTTACGCCTGGAGTGAGGTGTATAAAGAAGAGAATGTCTCTGGACCTTCACAGCATCTGACTGAAACAAACCTCCTCCAAGCTGAACACAGAACATCAGAGGATTATGAAGTTAGAATACAATAAACGAACACCAACCACAAGCTATAACAATTATGTAACAAAATCTAAATGACAGGGTTCCCACATTTTTGGAGTAATTAAATTCCAGTATACTTTGGCCTTTCCAGTCATTTAAAAAAAAAATCTTTGATTATGACAGATGCATTAATGAATCATTCAGATTTATCTGAGAACCCATTTGATCGATTCACAGAAAATAATCTTAAAAGCTCACAAATTGGACATCACAATGAAAAGATTTACTATACACAATAGCAAGATATAACTGATAAAACATTTAGATCTTAGCATAAATAAGGGAAAAAATCAATCAATTCAATGCAAAAAAAATTCAAGATTGTATTACTTTCATTGCCTTTACATCCTGGAAAACCCCATTTTATAATTCCATAATATTTTCCATTACTGCCAAAGCCAAGTTAATCACCAGAAAAAAACAGTGAACAGATAAGCCAATGTAAAGTATGAGTATTGAGTAATACAGGGTTTCCCATGCTAAGGGAACTGCAGGGGGTTCGTGAGTTGATGAAAAGCTAATAATTAAATAAATCATCAAATTAAAAAAATTAATTAATAATTTCAAAATAAAAACAAATCAAAATAAAAGACTATTGATATAAAATATTTAGTTTGTTTACCTGCATGTCATTTTGACCATTAACCAGAAATCAGAAAATTGTGGACATGCAAATGTGTTGTTAAATTATTGAAATATTAACTTAAATCTCAGGAGGTACAGCAATTATTTATTCAGTCATGGAAATTAATTAAATATTAAAAGTTATGGCAATTTTTGCATTAAATTATTTTCTATTTATGCTCAGCTCTAAAGTATTTCAACTGTTATATCTTGCTATTCCACAGAATAAAACAATTTGTTAAAGGATTTAATTCAATTTGGCTGAAAAAAAAAGTTTGGGAATCCCTGCATTACAATACTCTTAGAAATGTGGATAACAACTTTAAAATGCATTAAGAAAAAATTAAGAGTTGCATTTACCCTCAAGTTTTCATTCAGCTCCTTACTGAGAGCATAAGAAAGTTCTTTGTTCATGTTGTAAGAACTGGTCCTCTGCAGGATGTCCTTTTTAACCATGGGATTGAGAGAGCCATTCTTCCTGGAGTTAATGTTGCCATTACTCGGTTGTAGTTTTCTCACACCAACTTTCTGATTGAGAACACCGTCCTGTTCTGGTCTCTTGTTGGAGGCTTTGAGTGCAGCTGAAGTGGACTTGTCCCTCTGCTCCAGCTCAGGGTTTTTGGTGGGCTGGATGCAATTAGTCAGTGGGTTCAAGAGTTTTGGAGTCTTCTCAGAAGGTTCAATACGTGGACTACCTGACACAGGATGTGGTGTGGCAGCTACACGGTCACGTCGCGGAGCACCAAGCGGAATGAATTCTTGCACTTAAAATAAAGCAAACACATTGTCAGACATTCAGACAAGAAGTGAAAAAGCAACCTCTTTATTTCATCATGGCAGCTGAATCACCTCGCAAACCTGTATTAAATGTTAGTGCACTGCATGATTATTAAGCTTGTTAGCTGGCACAAATCAGACTGACATGCAAATATGAAAGAGCATTGACATCAGTTGGCTGGAATATACTAGACGACTTGTGCACAGATTTTTGTCCAGATCTGCAGTCTGATGGAGTCGTGGATAGCTGCCAAAAGTCAGAGCCAGTCTGCAGATTTTGGGCAATTGGAGTTGACTGACTTTGCAGAATATCACATAGTGTATGATGGGCACAGAATCCGATTTGCAGCTTCAGACTATGATTCGATCCAGTCGGAGGATCCAACATGTTTGTTTTTTTTGGTCTGATTTTACAACACATTGTTTTCATCTGTCAGTCATTTATTGTATGATGGCTAGTCTATTGTAATTTACGTGCAACCGCCGTGCAATGCATTCCAGCCTTAAGTCTAGAAAACAGGAGGAAAAATCTGCAAGCCAATGTATCCAGTATTACCATTGTGCCATAGTAAGCCCACAAGCAGATCAACAGCGGCCCAACACACCAATATATATAATACCACATATAATCTCACCCATAGAGGTGATATGCTGCTTGAGGAAACTTGACATTTTATACTGAAGAAACACAGACAGGCGTCTTTAAATGTCTTCTGAGTGATCTGAACAAAGTGAGATGCATGAATCAAGTGTCAAAACAAGTGAACTTACATGTGCGCATGCAAAATATCGTTTGTTTAGATAACCAAATCCTGCTTTGAGAAGTCTGTGCCATTACAATACACACCACATATTACAGTATTTTTATAGAAATAAATGACAGTAACAGATGACAACAGACCTGTGCTACATGCTTCCAGTTTTTCCATCAGGTGGGTGTGTGTCTGTAAAAAGAAAAACAATGGTGAAAACTTTAGCTGTTGGTCTTGGAAAAGACATGGAGGAAAGGAAATAGCTATCCTCTCATTTGTATTGACTTATGACATTCATTATTTGTACTTTGTAACTGAAATGTGTATGGGCGGGAAAAAACTAGTCTTGAGAAACGAAACTACTGGCAAGTTGGCAACAGGTCAAGTCATCGAACTAGGCTGTTTTAGCCGAAGGGCTTGATGTTTTATGACAAATCCTTCCATAAACAGTCAATAACACAAAAGGCCGGCCGTCTATCGGAAGACGCTGCCAGTCAGAAGATGCTCTTCAAGCACGAGGCTTTACCGACTACACAATCAAATGAAAACAAGCTCTCCAAAGAAAACTCTAACTTTACAAAAGAGCGTTTACTTCATCAATTCTGACTAAATGTTATGTAACGTTATACACAGTACATTTTGCAAGTAAAGTTACACTAGTAAATATAAATTTACTAGCTGTCAAACCGCGTGAGTGGCGGTGACTTTACCATACGCGTCCGTTTAGTTCAGAAAAGAGTCAAACGTATATATAAACATTATAATAAAATGATATGAGATGCGTACCAGTCATTGTAGAAATGTATTTGATACACTCCATGATGAAAGTGCGGTTGCGTTTGTGGGGAGCCGCCATCTGTAGGTAGGAGGAGCGAGTGTTGTAGTTCACGGAAACGACCACTAGAGGCGTTTAGATTGAGCGCCAAAATCCATGCTGAATACTGCAATAATATCCAGCCGCAGCCCCGCAGCCCCACACGTTTCAGGACACACGATCCAGACCACACGATCCAGGCCGGAAGTAAGGCGAACCATATATGGATCTGTCGCAGTTTTGTAGTGCAATTTTCTTTTGTTAGATATAATATGAGCTATCCCAAGAATTTTGATAGGATTTACAATATTTAATAATACACAAAATACTAAAAAATTATATAAAAAAAACATTTTATTTTTTAAATTGATATTCATTTTGATCAATCTAGTAAACCGTAACATTTTTTTTGACTAGGTTATGATGAGATATTTAGGTCATGTTTGTTTTGTGACAAATACTTAAAGACACAGAGAATGGACGTTTGATGTCAAGAATACTTTTTATTTTAAAATTCAAATTGAACATGGAAAAAGTGCAACATACTAATAAAAAAAAAACATTTCAACAACCAAAAATAGAACTAAAATTAAAATTTAGAAATGTAATTGTAATATCAACAAAAAAAAGCTTTTGAAAGTCTTATACTTTTCACTCTTCAAAAGAAGAATTCAATTTTAATCCCATTTTTTCATGGCATTCAACTAAAATAATCTCCATGTCTTCCCTGAATGAAAAATTAAATGTGAATGGGTTTCTGCAGTCTTCCACATCTTTGATGAGATTTTGGAGGGCCTTTTCCTTGTCATCCTCTTCCATTCTGAGGAAAAGAGGTTCTTCCACAGGGCCCCTGAACACATGTCTATTGGCATGTATCCATTTTACAGCCAGTTTCATGTGTTTGATTATAGTGAGCTCCTTCATTACAAAATGGCAAAGAATAATACAATTTTACTATTTCCTATAAACTACACATTTGCAACAACACACATTTACTGACAAATACCTCACTGCTACTGGGTGTAGCTTGTTCTTCATGTAGCTCTAGTGTCTTCTAGAGGTTTTCTGTCCTGTAACATTTTTTGGTTGATTTTTTTTATTAGTCTGGGATAGGGTGCAAGGTAGTGTGAACTGTAGGGAAATAAGGAAATACCTTTCTGGGACAACTCCAAAGTTCTCCAAAAGAATTAGTGCCCACCATCTCCTGATTTTTGAAAAGTCATGCTTTAAGACAGAAATACAAAGAAATCTTATAAATATCAAAACAGCATGAAATCCAATTGCTTGTGCTCCTAATTACTTACAGATGTAAAGTCAAAGGGGGCTCCCAACACAATGTGTAGAGCATACTAAAAAAACACAGCAAAATTTAAGAAAAAGTCAAATCATAATTAAAATGGGGCAAAATGAGTTTGAAAGATGAAAGATAGCAATGCCATAGTTTAGGGATCCAAGAAGAAACAAACTGATACTGTCAATACATTAGATTGGAAGGCAAACATTAGTTTATTTATAGCAAAACATGATTTGCCTTACCATCAACAAATAAATCATTACATTAGTAAAGTACTTAACTATACTACAACACATTAATAAAACAACTCAAGATACCCATACTATCATAGACAACTGCCTTGCTGGAATGGCTCTGCAGATGCAATTTTAATTTGTCCAGTCTGGTTGGCTTAAATGTCCGGCAGAAAGGGCAATGATAAAGGCTGCAACAGTTTTGGCACTGTTGGAGCTGAGGTAATTCTTTACCTCTCTGAATTGTAGTATGTCTCTACAGGATATAAAATGAAAAATTGCATAACACACGTTCTCTGTTATTTGAAAAAGTCAAAAACAAACTTACAATGCTCTAGAACAGCATAAAATAAACCAACAAACAATGAAACTAATAGAATTATAAGAAAGCATTAAATATATCAAAAAGTAATAAATTCAAACCATAAAGTGGCTTTATCGCAAAGCCCATTTACAACAAACAACCTAAAACGCAATCAAACTGTCCGCAGAAAAGTCCCGAAAATGGTAAAGGATGACAACAATTCAAAGCTTCAGAAATAAAACGTGAAAGGCATGCACATAAACAGTATTTATAACATAAACATTGAACTTTTTAACAAATTTTTCATCACAAAATGACAAACTTTACTCACACTGCTCTCCGCCATGTTGTTATGTTTGACTAACTCCGCTCCTCACTTCCGGCCTGGATCGTGTGGCCTGGATCGTGTGGTCTGGATCGTGTGGCCTGGATCGTGTGGCGTGGATCGTGTGGCCTGAAACGTGGTGTGGCCTGGATCGTGTGGCCTGGATCGTGTGGCCTGGATCGTGTGGCCTGGATCGTGTGGCCTGGATCGTGTGGCCTGGATCGTGTGGCCTGGATCGTGTGGCCTGGATCGTGTGGCCTGGATCGTGTGGCCTGGATCGTGTGGCCTGGATCGTGTGGCCTGGATCGTGTGGCCTGGATCGTGTGGCCTGGATCGTGTGGCCTGGATCGTGTGGCCTGGATCGTGTGGCCTGGATCGTGTGGCCTGGATCGTGTGGCCTGGATCGTGTGGCCTGGATCGTTCTTACAATATCACAAAAAATACCATTTATTTTATTTATTTGTTTGTTTGTTAGTATGTCTGTTTTACATAGCCTACACCTTTTTAAAAAATAGTTATGCAAGGAAAATCTTGCGTGTTTTCATGATGCCACTGACTGGATGGATGAGCTTAGAGAAAGTGTTAATTTTCTGTTAACCCTGTAAAACCTGATATACGAAAACAGTCAGATTTATTTATTTAATGGAGAAGTTTTATCAACCTTTAGGCATATAAGCTAGGCCTATTTATTTTAGTTTGCATATGTGTTTTTTTTTTGTTGAATATTATTTTATGACCCATGTAGTGTGATACAGTGGGAAGAATAATAAATCAGTATTATTAAGTGGCTCAAAGTGCAAAAATAGGCAATTTAACACTTATATGACAAAACAGTTTAATAGAGACATTTTTTACTTTTATAGACTTTTATAACAGGATCAGACTTATCCATATAATTGTCAGTTGTCACTCATCTCCCAAAAATCATAACAATATAGTGATATTTAAAAAGTTTTATAATCAAAGCTCTTTCATTTTCAATTGTGGGGGTCAAAATATGTAATGCAATGCAACATGATAACTGAAATGTTTTGAGTTATTTGGCATGTGTTAAATTGCAACGTGATTAAATAAATAAAAACGCGTTTCTTAGCTTCTTATTGACGCTATGCGTTCCACCTTAAAAACGCGTTCCTTAGCTTCTTATTGACGCTATCCGTTCCACCTTAAAAACGCGTTCCTTAGCTTCTTATTGACGCTATCCGTTCCACCTTAAAAACGCGTTTCTTAGCTTCTTATTGACGCTATGCGTTCCACCTTAAAAACGCGTTTCTTAGCTTCTTATTCATAGACCGTCTCTATTTGCGTCTCTTTTTCAGAAACGAACAATGAGTTATTTTAAAATGTAAATAACACTGAGACAAGAGCCCCCTCACCTCTGGTGCCGTCTCCCACCCGTCTCCGTAGTGGGCGCCCTGATTTTAGTCGGTGAGGCAAGGTACTGCCCTGGGAAGGTCTCCCAGGCTGTTAAATACACAGATTAAAAGCGAAATGTTTTCATTTCGGTTCGTTCTTAGCAAAACATTTTTTTTTTCGTTCAGGTTATGCAGAGCGAAATAAGAACGGTGCTGCATTTAGAAAGAATTCTTATTAACTTTGCTATTATTCTTGAATTTTCAAACTGCTAACACTTTGCAGTTTTGAATTATGCCTTTACTGTATGACCAGAAATGAGGGAGTAGTGTATTTGATGTTCCAGCTGTTTGATCGCGCCGGCGCCTCGCGCACACTAAGCTACTGCATTCATTGGATACAGCGCTGCCGTTCACCGTGCTGTTCGGCGCGAGACCCGCTCCACTGAGCCATATTTTTGTTCATTATGATATTTTTCCGTCGTTACTGGAACGCGCGTGAACTACAAAGCCTATCTGACCTAATAAGGCTAATAGTTTAGCTTCAGCTACATTGCGAATATGGACACATTTGGATTTGTGCCTGAGAGAAGTAAGCCCAACTTTACCTTACGTTTCTTTATAAATTAATTTGTTTTGGCATGTTTATTGCTATATTGTTATATACTGCAATTATATTTATCCATTAGAATTATATATTTTTAAATTCTTATTCTGTTCTGATACGGTTAAATTTAAAGGATTTGTTGTAAAGTGAGGGGAATTCAAATATCCTATAGTGTTCATAATGTTGGTACATTATAACATTATTAGGCCTTCCGTTATTATTTCTGGAAATGCAACTTATACGAGATATTTATTTTCCTCAAAAAAAAAAGTTTTTTTTATTGTGGTTTTAAAAGCATGCAGCAAACGAAAATATGCTATTAATCTGTTAAAATGTGTTACTGTGGGTTAACAAATGTACATTAGTAGGCTATTCTTATGCTTGGCTTCACAGATAGCAACAGAGTCTGGGCCAAATCTGCTTTACATTCACTTCTGCCTTTTTTCAGTCTTGATTGCAAATGTTGTTTTTTAATTTTATGTACGATGGATAATTCAAACAAAAATCAGGCGTGTGTATTTATAACATCAATCACTAGGCCTACATTCTTTTTTTCAGAAATGGAAGTAACTTAAAGTTATTGTTTGTAATATTTTTATCTATTGGCCTATACAGCAAAACTACAGAGCTTCCAGTAGGTTATTTTATGGAGCTGTAAACACGGGAATCTCCGACCGCATGCAATCTTTGACGATCACCCAATTCATATATCAAACTAGGCTATATGTTATTAAAATGTACATAGGCTATATATTAGATTATTTTAATTACAAGTTACATGTTTATCCCGTTTTTCCCCCGTTGCATCTGAAAATTACTTTCAGAAACGTTTTTTTTCACATGGTACATTTTACCTTTCTATCAAAGTTATCTAACATTATCAAGCTGAATTTGTTCTGACACAGTTTAACTCTGAGTTCTTGTCATATTTTATTACCATTTTCTAAACTATAGCGAATAAACTGTGATAATGTGAGAAATGTTGAAGGTGTCTGAATACATTTTGGTTTGACTATCTATTTGATAAATTAAGTTAACCAACTAACATTATACATACCCTATTGGTTTCTGTACCCAATATTTAAAAAAAATGTACAAATGCAATAAAAATATCGGTATCGGTACTCGGTATCGGCAAGTACCAAAAATAAAAGTATCAGTATCGGGCGAGTACTGGAAAAAGTGGCATCGGTGCATCCCTAACAATTTGTAATTTGTAACAATTTGGGGGGGTTCTAATATAAAGCTTTAAATACTTGGCTCTATAGCATGTACGGTGTTACTGTTTAGTCAGTTTGATGTGTTATTTATCCTTATAGTAGCTATTCTGTGGCATTGTGTGTGTGTTGTTTTAAAAAAAAAATGTAAATAAAAAGATTTTTAAAAATGTAGCATTTATGTTTAAAAAAAATTCTACATGACTTAATTTACTACAAAATTCTACAACAGTAGATCTGTGGTTTTCACACTTCCTGAGCAAACCAGTTCATTTTCCACATCTCTGCTTTCAAACTATTATATACACTTCCTTTCAAAAGTTTGGGGTAAGTTTGTTTTTCTTTGAAGGAAATTAATACTTTCATACAGCAAGGATGCAATTATTTGATCATAAATGACAGTAAAGACATTTATATTGTTACAAAGATTTCTATTTCCAATAAATGCTGTTCTATTGAACTTTCTATTCATCAAAGAATCCTGAAAAAATGTATTATGGTTTCCTCAAAAAAACAATACTCAGCAACACAACTGTTTTCAACATGGATAAGAAATATTATTAGAACAATTTCTGATGGATCATGTGACACTGAAGACTGGAGTAGTGACTGCTGAAACATCACATGAGCTTTGACATTGCATAAATTACATTTTAAAATATATCAAATGATCAAACATCAAGTCACTTTAAATTGTAATATTTCACAATATTGCTGTTTTACTGTGTTACTGATCAAATAATTGCAGCCTTGTGAGCATAAGAGATTTCTTTCAAAAGCATTATTTAATGATTCCAAACCTATGAATGGTGTTGTATATATTATCTAAAACCCTCTGCTATATGGAAAGAAAGCAATAAGCCCCAAAAAGCAATGGTTTAAAGTGAATTTATAACAGCTAAGGGGTGTTGTTGTGCCTATAATCCCCTTAGCTGTTATAAATTCACTGTAAATCACAGCTTCACAGGGCTTATTACTTTTATAAAATGGTTATTCCATATACATAGCAAGGTTTCACAAAATAAAACAAAGCAAATAAAATTTAATGATATTAATAAAAACATTGTTCTTCCACCAAACAATGTAGTTCCTCAGAAATGGATGGGGTTGCAACAAAGTGGTTGCCGAGCAACACACAAAAGCAGAAAAAAGAGGTGTATGTTTGTAGAGTAATTTACAACAGCTTCGAATGCAGCTCAACCAATCAGAATCAAGGACCGGAACTATCTGTTTTATTATAATAAATTCTACATGTTTTCTATTGCATATGGATGAGTTTTACTCGTGAGTATTTACATCCCTCCGCAAGCACACGTGAGCTCAGCTTTACAGAAACTCGCTGATCTGATCACAGAGACAGAACAACAACACCCGGACTCTGTTTTAATCATTCTCGGAGACTTTAATAAAGCAAATCTTTCCCGTGAACTGCCAAAATACAGACAGCATGTCACATGTCCCACCAGAGACAGTAATATACTGGACCATTGTTACTCCACAATAAAGGATGCATATCGCTCGGTCCCCAGAGCAGCTGTAGGACTCTCTGACCACTGCCTGGTTCATCTTATACCGACTTACAGGCATAAACTTAAATCTGCTAAACCTGTAGTAAAGTCTGTAAAGAGATGGACCAACGAAACAGAGCAGGCATTGCAAGCCTGTTTCGACTGCACTGATTGGAGTGTTTTTGAAGCAGCCACCAACGATATGGATGAGCTCACGGAATCTGTAACATATATCAGTTTCTGTGAAGACAGCATGTGCATCCCTACCAGGACTCATTAAACATTCAATAATGATAAGCCATGGTTTACAGCAAAACTTCGCAAATCTTCGTCAGGCCAAAGAGGACGCCTACAAAAGGGGGGACAGAGTCTTGTACAATCAGGCCAGAAACACACTGAATAAGGAGATTAGAGAGGCCAAGAGGAACTACGCTAAAAAACTAGAACACCAGTTTTCTGCGAATGAGCCTGCATCAGTGGGGAAAGGCCTGAAGGACATCACCAACTACAAGACACCATCCCCCAGCACTGAGGCCAATCAACAACTTGCTGAAGACCTGAATGAGTTCTACTGTAGATTTGAAACTCCCAGTCTAACACCCCACACCCGCTCTGAACATCTCTCCACACAACCATCAACACCTCCTGCAACCCCCCTCTCCCCCACTCCTACGTTTCAGATCAGTGAGGATGATGTGCGCCAGGTCTTCAGGAAGAACAAGAGAAGAAAAGCACCAGGCCCAGACGGTGTGACACCAGCCTGTCTGAAAACCTGCGCTGACCAACTGGCCCCCATCTACTCACAGATCTTCAACAGATCGCTGGAGCTGTGCAAAAATCCCTGCCTGCTTCAAACGCTCCACCATCATCCCCGTCCCAAAGAAACCCAAGATAACAGGACTTAATGACTATAGACCTGTGGCCCTAACGTCTGTGGTCATGAAGACATCTGAGAGGTTGGTGTTGGCTTATCTGAAGGACATTACTGGACCCTTACTAGACCCCCTGCAGTTTGCTTACCGAGCAAACAGGTCCGTGGATGATGCAGTCAATATGGGACTGCACTTCATCCTGCAACATCTGGACAAAACAGGGACTTATGTGAGGATCCTGTTTGTGGACTTTAGCTCTGCTTTCAACACCATCATCCCAACACTCCTCCAGACCAAACTAACCCAGCTCTCTGTCCCTAGCTCTATCTGTCAATGGATCACCAGCTTTCTGACAGATAGGCAACAGCTAGTGAGAATTGGTAAATTCACATCCAACAACCGCACCACCAGCACTGGCACCCCTCAGGGTTGCGTCCTCTCCCCACTGCTCTTCTCCCTCTACACCAATGACTGCACCTCTAAAGACCCCTCTGTCAAGCTCCTGAAGTATGCAGATGACACTACAGTCATCGGTCTCATCAAGGATGGAGACGAGTCTGCTTACAGACAGGAGGTTAAAGAGCTGGCTGTCTGGTGCGGTCTTAACAACCTGGAGCTCAACACCCTCAAAACTGTGGAGATGACCGTGGACTTCAGGAGGAACCCCCCCTGCACTCCCCCCACTCACCATCATGGATAGCACTGTAACGACAGTGGAGTCATTCAGGTTCCTGGGCACCACCATCTCTCAGGACCTGCAGTGGGCCACTCACATTGACTCCATTGTTAAAAAGGCCCAGCAGAGGTTGTACTTCCTTCGCCAGCTGAGGAAATTCAACCTGCCACAGGAGCTGCTGAAACAGTTCTACTCAGCCGTCATCGAGTCTGTTCTGTGCACTTCAATAACTGTCTGGTTTGGTTCAGCTACAAAATCAGACATCAGAAGACTACAGAGAACGGTTCGGACTGCTGAAAGGATTATTGGTGCCCCCCTGCCTACCCTCCAAGAACTGTATACATCCAGAGTGAGGAAAAAAGCTCAGAAAATTACTCTGGATCCATCACATCCAAGCAATCTCCTTTTTGAACTTTTGCCATCTGGTCGGCGTTACAGAGCACCGAATACCAGGACAGCCAGGCACAAGAACAGTTTCTTTCCCCAGGCAATCTACCTCATGAACAGTTAATGTTCTCCCATTGTGCAATTAAAGTACAGTATGTGCAATAACCTTATAATTATTTATCACCCTAAATCCTAGTACATCCCTACAACTTATTTTATTCTATTCCTATTCCATCTATACCACACCTGTACATACAATTTATTCTTTTTTTTTGTGGTTTATATTTATACATGTGTATTTTATTCACATCTCATTTTTATTATATGCGTGTTGTTGTTGTCTCCGTGTACTGGAAGCTTGTGACACTATAACGAATTCCTTGTATGTGCAAACATACTTGGCAATAAAGCTCTTTCTGATTCTGAAATGACATTTCCCCCTATCCAGCGCTTGACCTGAAGCTTCATGCCAGTCCTAAATAATCTGTTTAAAGGTTCCAGATGCCAATGCATATTCAGTGCAATCCATCAGTCTAAGGTATGCTAATACAAGTCTCAATTTTGCTTAAAAATAGCTCTTTTTTACAGCATTTTTCTTTCTCATGCCAAACAAAAGATATGAAACAGTTTTTTTATTTAATACATCTGTACCACTGCATCCTTTGTATTGTTAACATGAATAAAGTGAATCAAATGAGAATCGTTGATGAATAAAGGTAACTTTCACTGTCTCTGCTTTTAATTTTCCATGTTCAAGAGGTCAATATTTTAATAACTGAGAAGGATGACTAACTGATACTAGTCCCAGAAAAGCTGAACATTCAGATTTTGTCCTCTTTTTTCATTTTAAGAAAGCTAAACTTCTGTATAAAACACTCATCCAACAGTTAAACCTGCCTTCTCCCATTGTCCTCTTGTCTAGAGTTCAAAGCTCCCACCGATGTGAGCATCTAAACATTTCATAACTGCTGATTGTCCATGTAGAGGCCAGAAACATATGAAAAACAGAACATTACAAAATTCCCAGTCCATTCAGTCAATCATCGGCAGAAGTCGTATTCATCCCAATACTCACACGTACATGGTACATACTGCATTGGCAATCTATGAATCAGACCTCAGTTAGTGTTGTTACAGACAAGCAGCCCAAAAATAAAACAAACGATTAGTAAAAGTGACGTGCTTCCAGAATTTTTTTTTTCTGAAAACGAATATGGCATTGCAAAGTCTAAAATGTTTGGCAAAATGCAAAAATTGCCATCGGCTTGAACTGCTTACAGTTGCATGAAAATGATTGGCTTGAGCGGTTACTGCAGTGCTGCATGGATGAGCAACCAAAAGATAATTCTCCCATAATTCTCTAACGCTCGTGTGACTCATTCAACCTCTATTGTGGAGAAAAACTAATGCTGTTTGCTTTCCTTCTCACACGGACTGTTAAGTTTACACAGTGTAAAGAACAATTACATCTAAAAATGACAAACATGTAGAAGGTCATTCACATGCAGTGTGACTTCACACACACCAACAAAAAAACAAAACACCACACACTCTGTTTAAGGTAGTTTCGTTCTCCCATTATCCATCTGACCAATCAGAAGCTTCTTCCAAATAGTCCAGCGATCAGTGTAAATTCGAATGCGTTTGTATGTGTTAAAAGTGTGGTTGATACAGAGCTACGCGTCCGCTAAGGCAGCCCGATGCGAACTGACAGTGAGTGGGTGAGAACTTGGAGGTGAGCACCACGTCGCTGTGAGAGTAGATGGAGCGAATCTCCCGCAGCAGAGCCGTCCGCACAGGCATGCAGTCCGACAGCTCGGCACAGTGCTCGTCGAACGCCAGCAAGCGCACGCCGTAACCGTACGGCGAGCAGATGAGCCGGCCGTCGGGACTGAAGCACAGCTCCTTAATGTAGCCTCGTCCGACGTTAGCCTCCTCGATGTAGTGCGTGAGACGCAGAGAGCAGCGAGGAGACACCGGAGGTCGAGGCGGAGCTCCCTCTTGAAACTCGTACACACACGTCCACTGAGAAAGACAGAAACAAGACTGTTCATTCATTTTGCACGTTCCACACTTCTTAGGTTTAGGTTACAGCACTGACCTCCTGGTCGTCCATGTTGCTGGAGCAGCGTAACAACGTGGCCCAGCCTTTGGGATGCAGTTGCAAGGAGGTGATGCAGTTCCCACGGTCCCTCTCGCCTGGGATCTCCGGGGTTAAAACCTCAAGACTGTTTCTGGGTGACAGACCTGGATAAAGACAAAAGGTGAACACTGGAGTTAAAACTATGTAGTAAAAGCAGTATTCGGTTCAAAAGGTGTACAATCAAAAACAAAACTGCTAAACAACCGATGTTCACAATAAAAAGACTACTAATGTACATAAATAACTTATTAAACTCAGTCTTACCCTCTCTGTGTGGATGGGTTTTGCTGTCAATGGTGTGACAGGAACCTCCTGACCTAGAACCTGCTGATGAACCTTCAGAAAGAAAAGAGACTCGATCTTAAAATGATGACGATGGGCACAGGATTCACAACACAATTAACCAGTAGTTCACTGTGTCATGGGATGTTCGATAGGGTTGTGCAGCATTCAAAACTGAATTAAGATTTCCAGTGATATTCCAGTTCCTGAGGTAGCAAACAGAATAGTAATTCAAATGTACATTTAAGGAAGTAGAATTACAGTGAAATTAATTGAAATGTAATTAAATTAATTGATAGTAATGTAAATACCTGCAGTTTTCAATAGCGCTTTTTTTTAATTAACATTACTTAATATTTTATGAACTACCCATAAACAAGTCATACACACAAAATTAAGTGCTGATTAAAAAATTTAATAATACATTTTATTGAATAAGTTGCATTTAATTGATCAAAAATGACAGTAAAGAGACAAGCATAATGTTGTAGATCTATTTCAAAGAAATGCTGTTCTTTTGAACTGTATTCATCACAAAATCCTGGGGAAAAAATGTATCACTGTTTCCACAAAAATATTAAGCAGCACAGCTGTTTTTAGCACTGACGATAATAAATGTTAGAGGAGCAAATCAGCATATTAGAATGACTTCTGAAGGATCATGTGACACTGAAAATTGAAGTAATGATGCTGAAAATTCAGCTTTGCATCAGAATTAAATTTCATTTCAAAATACATTCATTTTAAATTGTAATATTTCACAATATATTTTTTATCAAATAAATACCGCCTTGGTGAGCATATGAGACTTTCCAAAACATTTTTAAAACATTTATAAACCCCAAATTTGATTGCTAGTGTATGCTTTGTTAATATTACTTGTGTTTGAAGTAAATTTATACACGTTTCATTATATTTAATAATTTTACTTTTATTTTATGGACCAGTGGAAAAACATTTAATTACCCAGAATGATTCAGACAAATACCCCAGACAAAACAATTTGTATTAATGGTGTTGGATTAATGAAATAATCCCTTGTTTATTTGAGTTTGTGTTGAATTTATTGAAATGCAGTACAGTAAATATAAATTAAAATTCAGTTCAAATTCCAACTCATGGATTGAAAGAAACTACGTTTTTTTTAATTTTGAATGTTGCCCTATCCCACCTATAGCAAAATTCACCCTTTGAATGCTAATCAATTTCCATGCCGCCTCCATAATTTCAGAGTTTAGTATTCATCATTTCAGATTCACATGTATCTTTGTTTATGCTTTATGTAAGTACCTGTGCTGAGTGGAGCTCTGCGGGCCCGTAGGATGCGGTAGCTGCCGACCTCAAGGCTCTGGGTGAGATCAAGGTCATGTAAGATGAGCAGGTAACCAGAGGAGGTGGAGATTAACATCTTACTGCAGTCTGGAGTCAGACGCATCCGCATAAGATAGCGTGTGTGGAAAAACTTCTTGTGTGGACAGCCATCCTCTGTGAACCTAAACAAACAGCAAGTGCAATGACACACAGTTGCACACAACCACTTATATATGCAATCTTAAAATAGTTCACAAAAAAAAAAAAAGTTGCAGTCAAACGATTAATCGCATCCAAAGTAAAAGTTTTTGTTTACATAATATATGTGTGTGTACTGTGTATATTTATTATGTACATATAAACACACACGTACAGTATATATATAGAAAATATTTACATGTATATATATTTAAATTCATATAATAAATATATTTAACATGCAAAAATAAAAAATTTCTGAAATATGCATGTGTGTGTATTTATATATAAATAATAAATATACACACACATATATTATGTAAACAAAACTTATTTTGGATGCGATTAATCACACAAAAAAAAAAAAAATGCTGAAAATGTCTTATAAATATACTTACCCTAAGATCATTCAAGATGTAGATTAGTTTGTTTCTTAATCGGAACAGATTTGGACGAATGTAGAATTAATTTGCTCACTTGCATACCAGTGGATCCTCTGCAGTGAATGGGTGCCGTCAGAATGAGAGTCCAAACAGCTGATAAAAACATCACAATAATCCACAAGTAATTCACATGACTCTAGTCCATCAACTAACATTTTGTGAAGTGAAAAGCTGCATGTTTGTAAAAACAAATCCATCAAGAAGTTTTTAACTTCAAACTGTTGCTTCTGGCTATAATCCGAGTCTTCCATCCATTACATTGCATTCTCCAGTGAATAAAAGGTCTTGTCTAAATCAGGAGAGAAATATACTGTACACAGATCAAATAGTTTACAAGTGAAAACTCTACAAAACAGTTCTAAACAAATATGTCTGTGGATTCTGATGTGAGAACAACAGGGGATGGATTTAGTGGAGGAAGCATTGTTATGGATTATGGACTTGCATTTTGGTCAGAATTGATTGTTTACAGTTACAATGCCTTAATGACAGATGGATACATTTCTTACAAGCAGCCTTTCACTTCACAAGACATTAATTGATGCACTGGAGTCGTGTGGATTACTGCGATGTCTTTAGTTTAGACTTTTATTCTGACCGCACCCATTCACTGCACAGCATCCATTGGTGAGCAAATGCTGTAGTGTTAAATTTCTCTAAATCTGTTCTGGTGAAGAAACAAACTAAGCTACGTTATGGATTGGCCTTAGCGTGAGAATATTTTCAGCAAATGTTCTTTGGTGAAAATTATTCCTTTATTTAAGACAGCTAGGAAACACACACCTCCAAACCACAAAATGTACCTGTTGGTATCCCATGTGATGACATTTCCGTCAAATCCTGACGTCACCAGCAGGCGAGTGTGTGTATCATACTCTATGTTCTTGACCCAGCTGGCGTGGCCATGCAATGAGCACACCTTCGAGTTGAGTTTACGCAAATCCCACAATGCAATGGTGGTGTCATCAGAGCAGGTCGCAAACAGCCGGTTGTCGAGAAACCTGAATCGCACACAGCCCAACAAACTTATACTTAGACAACACCAGTGTTGGGGGTGACGCATATTAATCGCATCCAAAGTAAAAGTTTTTGTTTACATAATATATGTGTGTGTACTGTGTATATTTATTATGTACATATAAACACACACGTACAGTATATATATAGAAAATATTTACATGTATATATATTTAAATTCATATAATAAATATATTTAACATGCAAAAATAAAAAATTTCTGAAATATGCATGTGTGTGTATTTATATATAAATAATAAATATACACACACATATATTATGTAAACAAAACTTATTTTGGATGCGATTAATCACACAAAAAAAAAAAAAATGCTGAAAATGTCTTATAAATATACTTACCCTAAGATCATTCAAGATGTAGATTAGTTTGTTTCTTAATCGGAACAGATTTGGACGAATGTAGAATTAATTTGCTCACTTGCATACCAGTGGATCCTCTGCAGTGAATGGGTGCCGTCAGAATGAGAGTCCAAACAGCTGATAAAAACATCACAATAATCCACAAGTAATTCACATGACTCTAGTCCATCAACTAACATTTTGTGAAGTGAAAAGCTGCATGTTTGTAAAAACAAATCCATCAAGAAGTTTTTAACTTCAAACTGTTGCTTCTGGCTATAATCCGAGTCTTCCATCCATTACATTGCATTCTCCAGTGAATAAAAGGTCTTGTCTAAATCAGGAGAGAAATATACTGTACACAGATCAAATAGTTTACAAGTGAAAACTCTACAAAACAGTTCTAAACAAATATGTCTGTGGATTCTGATGTGAGAACAACAGGGGATGGATTTAGTGGAGGAAGCATTGTTATGGATTATGGACTTGCATTTTGGTCAGAATTGATTGTTTACAGTTACAATGCCTTAATGACAGATGGATACATTTCTTACAAGCAGCCTTTCACTTCACAAGACATTAATTGATGCACTGGAGTCGTGTGGATTACTGTGATGTTTTTAGTTTAGACTTTTATTCTGACCGCACCCATTCACTGCACAGCATCCATTGGTGAGCAAATGCTGTAGTGTTAAATTTCTCTAAATCTGTTCTGGTGAAGAAACAAACTAAGCTACGTTATGGATTGGCCTTAGCGTGAGAATATTTTCAGCAAATTTTCTTTGGTGAAAATTATTCCTTTATTTAAGACAGCTAGGAAACACACACCTCCAAACCACAAAATGTACCTGTTGGTATCCCATGTGATGACATTTCCGTCAAATCCTGACGTCACCAGCAGGCGAGTGTGTGTATCATACTCTATGTTCTTGACCCAGCTGGCGTGGCCATGCAATGAGCACACCTTCGAGTTGAGTTTACGCAAATCCCACAATGCAATGGTGGTGTCATCAGAGCAGGTCGCAAACAGCCGGTTGTCGAGAAACCTGAATCGCACACAGCCCAACAAACTTATACTTAGACAACACCAGTGTTGGGGGTGACGCATTACAAGTAACGCGAGTTACATAATCAGATTACTTTTTTCAAGGAACTAGTAAAGTAACGCATTGCTTTTTAATTTACAAGAGAATATCCGAGTTACTTTTTCAAATAACGCAAGTTACTTTTTTTTTTTCAATTTATTGCTCTCCTGTCCCCATGTTGAGAGAAATCACAAGATGTTACTGTAGTTCTAAAATAAATATGAATATGCATTAATTCAGCTCACTCACAAAAAAAACCACACAGATTCAGTGTTCCTCAAAATGAATAAAAATAATTCAACTGTGTTTAAATTTCTGGGTTTTGAATTGGTTCTTACTACTATGAATTAGTTCTTACATAAAATCTGTTATAGAAAATCTTTCGCTAATGTAACTGAGGTTCCTGCACACTGTGATCGATTATATATTGTGTGCACATGTACCTTATGTTGTTTACACAGTCCTCATGAGCCTCCACCAGAGTTTTGATATGTCTGGAAGAAACAGGGTCAAACAAAAGCACTTCTGTCTGCTCACAAGCAACCGTCAAAACTGACCTAGAAAAAACATTATACAGGTGTTTGTCAATTAGGACAGAACTTTTCTCTATGGTAGATGTATCCTATTGTTAAAAAAACAGCGTTTTGCTTAAAACAAGGATAAATGTATTATATAGAATAGACAGATAGCATTAAACATTTGATTGCATCGCCTTAGTTAATTTAATTATTGCTTTGGCTCATTTTTTAAAACATTCTGTAAACTGTAAGTGCAATTTTTAGAACTGTTTACATCACAACTCGTTTGTGCGTTTGCAAAATGTAGTCACCCAAAACATTTAATTCATGCTTCAAAAGCCTAGTAGTTCATGCGTCAGCAAATTGGCCAATGTCATCAAAATGAAGGTTTTGATTTTTGTGAGAGCTGTACTGGTCGTGTCCATTTCCTTTCACCGGTGAACTGTAGACATGGACAGCTTACTATGCCATACATTTAGTCTCAAGGATAAATGTATTATATAGAATAGACAGATAGCATTAAACATTTGATTGCATCGCCTTAGTTAATTTAATTATTGCTTTGGCTCATTTTTTAAAACATTCTGTAAACTGTAAGTGCAATTTTTAGAACTGTTTACATCACAACTCGTTTGTGCGCTTGCAAAATGTAGTCACCCAAAACATTTAATTCATGCTTCAAAAGCCTAGTAGTTCATGCGTCAGCAAATTGGCCAATGTCATCAAAATGAAGGTTTTGATTTTTGTGAGAGCTGTACTGGTCAAAACGTGTCCATTTCCTTTCACCGGTGAACTGTAGACATGGACAGCTTACTATGCCATACATTTAGTCTCCCCTGTTTGAAGATCAGGGCCCGTATTCACAAAACATCTTAAGGCTAAAAGTAGCTCGTAACTCGCCGATTTAGGAGAAAATCTTAAAAATAATGGCCGTGTCAGTCCTAAATTTAGGACTCCTAAAATTTTTGATCTAAACGTATTTCACAAAGCATTTTAGCACTAAAATTAGCTCCTAAATCTGTGAAACGTTAGGAGTAGTGAAGAGGTCTCCTAAGTCACTAAGACCAAGTCACAAACTATCCTAAAATGGCTGTTGCTGGCAATCTGCCTCGGAACGTAAACATTTTAGAAATATTTGACGATAATGAGCTTTTTATAAAAGGTATCACCTTCGGTTTTGAAGGTTATCTCAACTCCAAATTTTCCTTTGATTATGTCCTTGTTTTCATTAACCAGCTGGGCAAGAAGTAACAGCTGTGCTTGTGCCCAGTTTAGTTTTCTATCAGCCATGATTATTCTACTCTGTTAATTAAAAGGCTGTTTATTATATGCATATTCACTAATTATGAGAAGCATACGTGTAAGAGGCTGACAATTAGCTGAACACATACTTGTTTAATTAGTGACACTTAGCCTGCATTTTTAAATCTTTATTTGAATGTGGCAACATTTTTATTTTGAAACCTTTATCTTTACTCTAAAATATGTCTATGAATAAATCTCTGACAGACTATCAGCCAATCACTGTGTGCATAGTTAGTAAGCATGCCGACATCATCCATAGCAAGGAGGTCAACCCTGCTCTTACTCTTAGCTTAAGACTTCTCTCTATTCCTTAGTCAACGTTTGTCTCAGCAGCTTTGTGAATAGGTTTTAAGAGAAAACTCTTTGCTAAAAACTTTTCCTGCCATTTAGGAGAACTCCTAGTGGTAAGATGAAATGTTTTGTGAATGCGGGCCCAGAAATGTCATTCATTTGTGTGTGTTTTCCCCATGACTTTAGAGTGGTTGTCATTACCAATTCAACCAGTATTTCACTTTTTCCCCCCGAAACGAACTGATTTCTTTCTTGATTTTTATGCATGCAAAACTACTTGACTGCTAGCTAGCTCACGGTATCAGCAAGTTAAAGCAAAGTGTTCCATTGAAAGTTTGCATTTGTCCCAGCACATATGAATGTTTGAACAAAGAATACATTTGGAAATAATCGCAAAAAGTTGATTTGTTTTAATGCCAAGTAGTCAAAAGTGCTGAATAACTGAAGAGACAACGGGACAACACTTACCCGTCTGGCGAGTACTCCAAGTTGAAGACAGCTCCGTGGGTTTGTGTACTGAGGTTCACCGAATCCGTAGCCGGGCTCATGGACGAATAAAGCCGTGTCATGGTACGGTAATGATCCCGCGCGGGGTCTACAAACGGCCCCCTGCGGACTGTCCTCCTGCAAATCCACGCGAACAGAGAGTCGCAGGCGCTCGAGCCCCTGCCCCCCGAGCCTGTCCCGCCGTCCGCGGCCGCCTCGAGCCTCCAGCTGCTCTGCGTCCCGGCGCCCCCGCGGCCGGCCTGCGGAGAGGATGGTCTGCTGGAGCACCTGTTTTCATCGCTCTCCTCCTCTCGCAGCGGCTCCTCGCTGTCGCTCGGCTGTCCCGAGTTCATTGTTGCGCGAATGTTGCTGGCGGCCCCGTTCTGAGGCTCACCCAAACTCACCCTCCTGCGGCTTGCGGACAGGCACTGGACCTGCGAGCCAGGCCGTCTTGCAATGTGTGCAGAAATCGCTTAAACATCCATTAATACATACACAAGTGTGCTGCGGATGTGTGCGGATACAACGGACTACGTATATCCGGTTCCTTCTCTGCAGAAATTAAAAGCGAACTGGATAGTGACACAGCTTTGATTGCTTTCTTTGTTTGTTTTAAGACTTTTTAGACTATATGAAAAAATAAAGTCTTTCTAACTTAAAAAGACTTTATATATATATATATTTTTTTTTAATGTGTTAAATTTAAATATGTTCCACAAATACGCCAATATGTGCCAAGCCAGATTAAAATACATGCTTCCCATTAGAAGTGCTTGTGATTATCAATTTTCTGAATCCACTGACTGAAAATTCATGCATGGTGGATTCACGCAAAGTCCTTCACTTTACTGGCAACTAGTGATGGGAGAAAGCAGGCTTTTCGAAATCGAATCTCTGTTCTTTGTTTGTTTTAAGACTTTTTAGACTATATGAAAAAATAAAGTCTTTCTAACTTAAAAAGACTTTATATATATATATATTTTTTTTTATGTGTTAAATTTAAATATGTTCCACAAATACGCCAATATGTGCCAAGCCAGATTAAAATACATGCTTCCCATTAGAAGTGCTTGTGATTATCAATTTTCTGAATCCACTGACTGAAAATTCATGCATGGTGGATTCACGCAAAGTCCTTCACTTTACTGGCAACTAGTGATGGGAGAAAGCAGGCTTTTCGAAATCGAATCTCTGAATCAACAACATGATATGATTCACTGATTCGAAGCGCTCAAAAGCGCCACAGGCTGGCGGCATCTGCTTGTCAGAGCGGTGTTCATGTAACAAAACTCAGTCCAAAAATGCACGAGACATTTATGAACCAAGAGCAAATGTTTAACCTCGACTGCAAGTGTAATCATAGTCGCAAAATCGCTTATATCTGCTAAATGCGCCTGTACGAGGCAGTAACATCGTGCTTTTCGGCGGAGCTCAGATTGTTTTCATGCACAAATCCTATAATAAATAAATATTACAGCTGCCTTTGCCTAAGTACTGATTGGGTGGACTCAGATCACCCTGTCCATGACTAGCCTTGGCCCTATACATTATGACCAAAGACTATTTTAAATGGACTTTGTTATAACCCAAGATCACCATTAGTACATGGGTTCACCAGATCAACACCATCTAGCAGCGAAACATCTGAAATGTTTCGAATCCATAGCATATGTTCTGCAATCATGTCAAAACCACTGATTCGAAACAAAAGATCAGTGTTTCAAAGCTTCAAGAAGCAGCGTTTCTAAAGCGCCTCTCAAGAATTTACAAAGGGACCAAATTGTTATTCTTTATTAACAGTAATCATAGTCGCAAAATCGCTTATATCTGCTAAATGCGCCTGTACGAGGCAGTAACATCGTGCTTTTCGGCGGAGCTCAGATTGTTTTCATGCACAAATCGTATAATAAATAAATATTACAGCTGCCTTTGCCTAAGTACTGATTGGGTGGACCCAGATCACCCTGTCCATGACTAGCCTTGGCCCTATACATTATGACCAAAGACTATTTTAAATGGACTTTGTTATAACCCAAGATCACCATTAGTACATGGGTTCACCAGATCAACACCATCTAGCAGCGAAACATCTGAAATGTTTCGAATCCATAGCATATGTTCTGCAATCATGTCAAAACCACTGATTCGAAACAAAAGATCAGTGTTTCAAAGCTTCAAGAAGCAGCGTTTCTAAAGCGCCTCTCATGCTATACTGACAACACAATCAGCGTTCTGGAGAAAATGATTTATTAAAGGCTTCCAAATACTGAAAGAGAACACAAAGCAGGTTCGTTTTAAGAATAATCAATATCTTATTAATATTAAAATAAGATCCACACTTACGCCACATATTCAATCACTGCATCAGTAAGGTAAGCTCTATTCACTTAACTGAGAAGATCTTCTATGAGGTATAGTTATAGAAAATGTCTTAGTTAGACTCAGCATAAGTAAGAATTTAAAGCTGGATTCAGATCTGAAGCCCTGAGATGCTGCATCTCATCCTCTGCTGGATGTTGCTGTCATACATTTGCTGCATATTCTTTAATGTAGTATGACAAAACCCATTGCACTGCAGTGCTATCTTTTCAACTTAAAGGGATAGTTCACACAAAAATGAAAATTCTGTTCTCATTTACTCCAAACCTGTACTGACTGACTTTCTTCTGTGGAACACAAAAAACGATATTTAGAAGAATGTTTGTGACCAAACAGTTTTGGTGACCACTACTGAATTCCATTATAAGGACATTTCTCAAAATATCTTCTTTTATGTTCCACAGAAGAAAGAAAGTCATACAGGTTTGGAGTAAATGAGAACAGAATTTTCACTATCCCTTTAATGACCATTATGCTCTACAACATATCTCTAACTCTCTGTGATTGACTCTCTATCATGCTGTCGTAGACAGAGCGATACACACTGAGGACCTCAAGCGCCGTCGGCCGCATGTGAGGCTCCTTCCTTTTACACTCTGTGTAGATCTGAAACAAGTGAAAATGGATGACATCACTTCCCAGGACATTCCCCAATAGGAAACGTGTCACATCTGGAATCTTCCAGATGTCTGTCTTTTCATCGTAACCAGGCATGGCTCCATCTGAGAACTGCACATCCTGGCCGTAAGGCCACAACTGCTCAGGAGCAACGAAGTTCCCGGTGAGCTCATGGTGACCGCACTTCACCCCTCGACGTCCCCTCTCCACCTCAGGCAGCGCATCCAGGTCGTTGGCCAACAGACGCATGTCGGATGCGAGCAGAAACTGGCTGAGAGTTTTGTGCAGGTCGTTGGAGTCACACATGACTCGGATGCCCACCGGACTGCTGTGCAGGTACGCCAGGAAGGCGACGTAGTCTATGGCCAGCTGTAGTCGTGTATGCCAGGAGTTTCGCCAGCGATATCGGTCTTGCGCGAGGGTGGCATCGAGCGTCAGTGCTGATCCTAGAGGGTGATACTCTGTAACAAACACACCATCCTCTTCACACGCCCCTACAAGCGTCACGACGTGGGCGCTCTGCAAGACACATAGCATTGACAGTCCATGGAGGAAATCATCTGTATACTGCTCCGATGACAAGATGGAGAGCGCCACCTTCTGCCCTCGCCACTCGGACAGATAAACCTAGAAAACACAATCATACATCAGTATAAGTCTCAGAAGATGTATTAGAGTTCCCTTATAATTTACTTGATTACAAGTAATAATGTTATAAATAATGTTGATTTTCTTGAACAGCCCAATCGTTTTGCTTCAGAAGACCTCGATATATCATCAGGAGCTGCAGGTATTAGTTTTGTGTTTCTTATCTTGCATTTTATGAATCACCAAGGACCATGGGTTAAGCTAAAAATCATATTTAGTGATCTACTGAAGAAGGAAATTCACCTACTACAGTGGTGGCGAAAATGATTAGAACACTAGTATTTTCAGCAGCTAAAAAATGGTTTTAAGTCAGTTATTACTATCTTTTGCTGTAGTGTGTCAGTAGGAAATATCAGTTTACATTTCCAAACATTAATTTAGCCATTAATTGTAATAATCCAGGGAGACTTTGTTTGCACAAGGAGTCTGACAACAGCCAGTGCTCCACACAGAGATCTGATCTGGAATGACATGACATGAAGAAACAAAACAAACTGAGACCAGAAGAACTGTGGCAACGTCTCCAAGATGCTTCAAGAAACAGTGTGTAAAGTGATATTTCCTACTGACACACTACAGCCAAAGATAGAAATAACTGACTTAAAACCATTTTTTTAACTGGTGAAAATACTAGAGTTTTAATAATTTTGGACACCACTGTACATCTTGGATGATATTGTTTTCCATTTGTTTAAATGATTAATAGAAAGATGAATTGTCAGAATAATCATTAGTTGCAGCCAAACTCACCTTCTTCACAGCCCCTTGTCCAATGAGCTTCACACGGCGGACCTCAGCACGAATTTCGAGGCACTGAAGCCAAGGGGTACAGGTGGTCATGGTGCCCACTTTAAAGTGGCGAAGCGGGCACTGCGTATGTGCTGAGAGAGGGTTAGTGTCCTGATACAGGGCATCTAGGTAGAAATACAGCAGCAGATTGGCGCAGAGGAGAGCTGCCAGACAAAGCAAGACTGCAGGCAGTCCACACCTCGTCCCAAAGGTGCCACCCATAATGACATCTTAACCTGTTGATCAAAACACAGAAGAGATTTCAGACAAATATCACGTGGAAAATGAGAACAGCAGTCAGATTATCAGATATAAGAGGTTTGGACTATAATCGGTTCGAGGGTATATAACTCACAACAGATGACATCTATAAAGACTTTTTAAAAGCTTTCTATTGGAGAAATGTCAGATTTGGGGAGTACTGAAATGCCTTATTCGAGTGTCAGCTGTTATAATACATTGTGTCTAAACTCACGATACCGCTCACTGCATTCTTAAACGGATTTAATTTGATTTAAGCACTGAAAACAGAATGATAATACAAAAGAGGCTGTTATTTTGCTCTGAGGTTAAAATGTCTAATATGATTATATGAATTTATGTCTTGAACACACCAGTTTGCATTAGTATGAGAACACTAGTTCGCCAGCCGCAGACACTAAACTCTTCCAGTTCATAAAACGTCAAAACAGCTCATTTCAGTTGTGCAAGCGTTGAATAATCTGTTGGTTCAGATCCCACGCCGTCAGATTCCTCCGTGTTGTTGTTCCGGATTGTCTTGCTCTATGAAGTTATTAAGAGCCTCGAAGACACATCGCCATCTAGTGCCATCACTGGGTAACAACATCGCAGTCCAGCGCTCTATTCATAGGTCGACAATGTATGGGGTAAGTTGTATTTGGAGCAGTATAATTACTTATTTATATTAAATATGTATTGATCTGTATACAGCTGTAAAGATTTTTCTGTAGGCCTGAAAGAAGAAAAGGAGAATGGATGGGTGAGTTTTTAATAGCTGGGAAAAGAAACTCAATCACCCTTGACCCAGACATTCAGGATTAATGACCGACTAATTGCTGTAAGAAAGAGGCTATGCTTACAGAATAACATGTCCAGGTTATATTTCACCTAAAAATCACAAGAAATAAGTAACATTAACATCTTTGTGCATTGTTGCTATGACAGTTATTAAGCACGACAATATAGGCATTTTATACAGAGTAGCCTATCATTTATTTTTCCTTTTGATTTCCGGGTGTTTTCATGAGAAGCACCCAACAAAGTTTCATAATTCAGAGGGAAATTATTACTCCACTTCATATATACAGCATCACGCATTATCAGATAATAAAGAATTATTACAGTACAGTGTGAAAGTGTTACCAAGTGTTACAGCCAGTTAAAAGTTTGGACACACCTACTCATTCTTTATTAAAAAAATGTAAACTAAATTCAAACTTGTGAGGCATCATTTATATTTGTGTAGAAACTTCTAATCAAAGAGTTTTAAAGAAATTTGGTTATAAGATATGTAATTTTGTTATAAAATATACCTAATCTAATATGTATCATATCTAATATGTATTTTTTTGTATAAAAATAGTGTTTCCAATGTAATGTTACTGTAGTTAACCTGTATATTACTTGCTCTTGAAGAATTTATCTGGCTAATTCTATAACAAGTTCATTTCAGTTTTGTTCATAGTTATGACTCTAAAGGTTACTTGCCAGTTTTTACTTGTTAATATTAGAGGTTGTTTCACACTATTTCACCATTAATCTATATTGTGTCTTTCAAAGGATTCGCTTATTATGAACCGGCCTAAAAGTCCATGAGATTTTGTCTGAAAACAGCCCTGGATGTCCTGCAGCAGAGGATGCTGGGTCACAAATTAGGACGTCACCCTGGGTGGATGTGCAACAGGCTTGAGCGTGTGAAAGTGATGAACAGCGGCCAATGTTTTTTTTTTTTTTAAAGTGCTTTTCAATATTTGTGTATATTGTAGTTCTGTAAATATATTTTATATTCACTTTTTGCAAAAGCATTTGTTGAAAAAAGGAACTGAAGGGATCTGTAAAGTCAACTGGTTGCTTAGAACGTTCTCTAATTAGGACGTCACCCTGGGTGGATGTGCAACAGGCTTGAGCGTGTGAAAGTGATGAACAGCGGCCAATGTTTTTTTTTTTTTTTTAAAGTGCTTTTCAATATTTGTGTATATTGTAGTTCTGTAAATATATTTTATATTCACTTTTTGCAAAAGCATTTGTTGAAAAAAGGAACTGAAGGGATCTGTAAAGTCAACTGGTTGCTTAGAACGTTCTCTTTGCCTATGTTTGACGTGCCTTTTCTTTATTTGGACCTTTCATTGTTTGTGATGAATTTGTGATTATTTTTTTTTAGAAAATAACATGTTGTAATCAAGTTTTATACATATCTCTTACATTTTAATGCAATAAAATAAAATAAAAAGTCACGCCAACCTTTTTATTTTTGTTAATAATTTTTGGAATATTAATTTTTGATTCATCCACTATCAGATTATGCATGCATTCCAATATCAGAAATGATTTTGCTAACCCAGCTCTTCAAGTTTTTTCAGCATTTTGTTTTTTATTCATCTGATAAAAATGTACAGTAACTTTGATTTGCCATAACTTTGACAAGCAATCTGAATTATGTGCAAACTGGATTTTCATCTGATCTTAAGAGTGATAGTAGTTGAGATTTCAGAAGACAGTAAGGAGAGCGAAGACCCCGTACAGAAGAGCGCAGGGATAGGCCACCAGCAGCTGTTGCCCACTCATGTCAAGAGTGGAACTGAAGATCTTAGAAGCTGATAGACTGCACCAGCCAATCACAAACAAGGCCAACAGTGTCCCCAAGAGCCCCCTGCATTCAAATAAAAGCCACTTGTTATTCAAATGCAACATACCTAAAATGATACTTTCTTAAAAATAAGGTTCCCTTATTCTTTGTCTCCCCAAAGAAGTTTTCAGTAAACAGTTCTTTAAACAACCATGTTTTTATAAGTGTGAAGAACATTTGAATAATTTAAAGAACCCTTTTCTACTAAAGAACTTTTTATTAAACAGGTTCAGTGAATGTCAAAGGTCCGTTCACACCAAGCACGATAATTTATAACAATAACAATCAAGACATAGTTTTAAAAACTCTTCTAAAGTTAAAGGAACAGCAGAGTCCACACCACAACAATAATGATAATGACACAGAGGAAAAATTTGGTTACAATCACTTTCAGAACACTGAAAAACGATAACAAAAACAGCAAATCAGAATCCATCCTGTATTAAAGAACTTGAGCATCTAAAGGAATTGTTCACCCAAAAATCAAAATTTGGGGTTGGGGTTAGGGTTAAAATTTACACACACTCGGGCCATTCAAGATGTTTGTTACTTCATCTGAACAGATCTGGAGAAATGTATCATTACATCACTTGTTCACCAGTGGATCCTTTGCAGTGAATGGGTGCCATCAGAATGAGAGTCCAAACAGCTGATAAAAGCATCACAATAATCCACAAGTAATTCACACGGCTCGTTATTACAGATTATGAACTCGTGTTTTGGCTAAAAGTGACAGTTTAAAGTTAAAACGGATTTGCTAATAAAATGCACAGCTTTTCAATTCACAAGATGGACTGAAGTCATGTGGATTACTTGTAGATTATTGTGATGCTTTTATCAGCTTTGTGAACTCTCATTCTGACGGTACCACAGTGTGTAGGTGAAGATGCTAATATATTTATGGTTATAGTTATCATTCTTGATGTGAATGGGTCTGAATGGGCCACAGATGCCAATTAAGAACCTTTATGTTTAAAAATGTATGGAAACTGTAAATAGACTTGGAAATATGTTGTGGTCTAAAACGTTTTTTTTTATTTGTTGTGGCTGTAAAACACTCAAAAGAAATGGTAAATGTTTCTATACAGTTATGGATACTCACTGAAGGGAATAAAGAACAGCAAAGGCAGAGAGTCCCACCATTGGCAAGAGACAGTATCCCAGCACACTCGCCACACATCCACAGGATATGCTGTAACTGCTCATCAGGTTCAACAGCATGTAGATCCCCACACATCCCAGAGCACTGATGCCATACACATACCCAAAGTGTGCTTTCCCTGCCTGCCAAGAGAATACACACACAAATCCACAGGTACATGCTCTGGACCTTACATATGCTTTCACTTCCCCTGTGCAATACAAATCACCGTGTACCTCTAGTTAACGGTTTCACAAAGGTTCAGGATGTAGTTTGTACCATCAATAGTGTGGCTCCCAGAGCTATGCAGAAGAGAACAGGCCCAGTGAGGTCTGTCTCATTCATAATACTGCCATCAGCGGGCTTCAGTGGATTTAACACGGTCAGAGTCTTCTGCCAGATATGGTCAAAGTTAATGCCCAACTCTGAGAAAAAAATACACACATTTTTCATTCAACATACAAGTTAAGTTTGATTAATGCATACAATGTCCAATTTCTAAAGCTAAAGTATGCAAGTTTTCAGTGTTAAAGAGTCCACCCAAAAATGAACATTTTGTCAGCATTCACTGACCTTCATGTTGTTCCAAACTTGTATCAATTTCTTTCTTCTTTTGAACATAAAAAAGGATATTTTGAAGAATGTTCATAACACAGTTGCATGTTGCCATCGGCATCCATAGTATTTTTTCCATACTATGGAAATGAATGGCTACCGGCAACTGCTTGGTTACCAAAATTCTTGAGGGCGAGTAAATGATGACAGAATGTTCATTTTGGGGGGAACTATGCCTTTAAGGTGCAATCACATTACAGAAATATCTGCAAAATTTTGCATGACTTTTGCTATTATCATTAGTGCAGTGATGTATGCAGCACAGCTCACACAGAAGCCACTTCCTAACCAAGCAGCTTTCTGCTGATCAAATAAATAATTTTTATTACCTTCTAAGAGCGGTGGTTCTTCCTCATATGAGTCTATATATTCTGTTTGCTCCGGTGGCGCTACAGGCTGATACACCTGTCCAGTATAAGATGCTGCAGTGGTATATTCATCTGCTAAATGTGCAGAACTATCACTGATGATCAGACAGTAAATGATGAATTAACAATTAAATTGCACACAGAAACACATTGGCTGATATACATTAATACATGAAATATTAAAGCGACATTACACTCACACTTCATGGTAGTCTGGATTGACGTAGGCTGGATCATAGCCATATACATCCTCCTGCTGACCATCCATATAATATCCAGACTGATAGAAGTCTTGTTCAAAGTTTTGAAAATCTCCCATTCTGCTTAAAATAATGAGGAATGTCTACACAAGTTCATTTATAGTATAAACCAGTTCTGAACTTAAGTTCTTACCTTTACGTGTCCTTTAAAGTCAGGGTTTGATTTGAAGATCTTGGTTTGTTTGTATTGAGTCTTTGCTTGCTCGCTGAGCAGCTGTTTTGCTGTATATGTGTATGAGAAGCTATTAATAGTCTTCTATATTTAGTTGTGAGACATGAGCAGCACTATCAGTGTGCTGGGAGGTCATGTTGTAAAGCCATCCTGATGATCTCTAGATCTACTGACTGATGATATGCTCATCACTCAATGTACAACTGCTGTACAATTAAATTATATATTCTGTATCTGTCCACGAAAATGATTTTTGTAACATGGTTGGTTACAGAAATATAAGTAGGACAAAAAATTTCATTCTTGTCATTTGAAGATATAAGCCTTATAATAAAGACACAAACATCAGTAAAGATTGTCTAATGCTTTAAAACGGCAAAAAATGCAGCATCTTTACAGTATAGGCTAAATGTTTGCAAATACAACATAAAATGCCTAAAAACAACATTGACTTTCACATTTGTTTTGTAGGCAAAATAACTAATACAGTACATTTTCATTCGCTTAATGAAACTATAGTATTTCTGAGATTTTCAAAAATACATAATTTCGTAGGAAAATTACCTTACATGATAACAATTTTACCATCTTCCCACTAAAATGTTATTTTAGTTACATTTAGTTATGCTGTAATTCAATGTCTATGAAACGATTCAGCTATAAAACTAGATCAGAAGACATAAATAAGAAAGGTTAAAGTTATGGCCATGTTCAGTAAACAGTTTTTTTTTTTTTATATGAAATACTGTTTGAATTGTTTGTTTGCAATATTTTGTGGGTGGATTTATGCCAAGACATTTCAAGTTTTTCCTGAATATTATTTCACTCAGTTTCCCTCATGTCTAATCTTCAATGCCATGTCAAAAAATGTTTTGGTTTCTTTTAAGTTGTAGTTTAGACACTCATTTCCTGGTATTTCATAGCGGATACGCAAAATTTAACTTATACTTTGACATTATTTAGCTCTCTTATCTGTCATGAGGTCAGATGATCTACAGGTCTGGCAGAGCCCTGGAGTTTCCACTGGAGCTCATACTGGAAACTGGTGCTTGGGTTAAAAATGATTCATGGGATTCCTCCTCTTCATTCCTGTGGAAAAGACAGACAGATTACTGCAAATTATGAGTCTATGTGCGTTGATGCAGAACAAAAAATCTTCAGAAAGTATTCACCACCATTGTTTTTTCTCTTTCTGATGAGCTGCAAAGTTAAACTGACGTATATAGACCTAAATTTTTTAAAAACTTTTGTATGAATAATGCTTGTTGTTCAGTGTCCACTCTTATTTTATCAACCAGAAATCCATACACATCTGTAGGCATTTCTCACCCTGGATTGCTGCTACACCGGTTCCCTTCAGAATCTGTCAGAGCCGGAGCATGAATTGGTTTCCTTCAGAATTGTAGAAAACAAAAGTGCCATGAAAATACACGTGTTACTCTGAATCAGTGTCCTGAAATTTATGAAATTGCTTTTGTTACACATAAACTGAGAAGTGCAAATAAGCTTTGGGTTTTAAATGTATGTTTTTTACTATATAATGTGACAAATTTATGATTTATCTTAATATGTAAGATAATAATAATAAATACTTACTTCGATTTCAAGCTATTCATTTTAGCAAAGAGCAGTCTGAGAACTCTCTCTCTTTGCTCCCAGGTCATCTCTGATATGTTCACTTTGGCTTTCTTCAGATTGCTGATGAAATAACACAGCATTGTCACAGACAGTTTTGCTAATGGAAAAAGCATCATTCAGGTAATGACACATTTAGTTATCATTTCATCAGAAGATAATTTTAAAAATAGTCAAAAAAAAACAAAATAAGCATAAGATACTCACCCTTTTTCAGCCTCATCTATATCACTGGAAGTGCTGTGGGGTGTTCTGTTGATGGTGTGAATGTGAGCGTTCTCCGTTCTGCCTGATAGGAACTCATCCATCCGCCTGCTACGATTCACTTCTGCTTCCTGTCTGGATAACATAATGTAGCTTATAATATAGTTGATCTAAAATAGTTTGAAGGTTTTGCAGTAAAATGGAGCCTGGATCTCTTGCTTGTTAACTTTTATTTCTAGAATGAACTAGGGGTGTACTTTATTGAGAAAAAATTATATGGCACAGAAGCTGCATCTGAAATGGCATTTAGATGTATTTACACAGACTGTTTAATGCAGCTCATAGGTGGGTTGAATGCATTTACAATTATATAAATATGCTATGCAATGAAATTAAAGGGGACATCAGATGCAAAATTCAATTTTACATGTTGTTTGAACATAAATGTGTGTTGGCAGTGTGTACACAACCACCCTATAATGATAAAAATCCACCCAGTGCTTTTTTTAAATCCCCAAAAATCATGAGCACGGTCTCAGATCAAGCCATTCACAGATTCTTGGCAGAGTGATGTCACACATGCCAAGGCCCCTCCCACGACTATTGAGGAATAGCTGTTTTAGCATTGACCTGCTCGTGTGAGCTGTAAACAGTCCGCCATTGTTTTGACGCCAGAGCAGGTGTAGACAAGAATGGCTCCTAAGCGATTGAGGTGTTTTGTTATTGAATGTAATAATGAACATAGCAGTCGTCATTTACTCCTGACATCTGAGCCGCTGAAGACGTAGTGGATTACGTTTGTTTTTGAAGGGAATGCGGCCCCCGCTCTACCTAAATGCGTTCATGTTCGTGCGAATCATTCGTGATCGAGCCTCACCTACAGAAGAAGTGAGTATAATGTTTTTTTTCATGAATCTTTGCAAATCACCTTTCCTAATAATGTGCTAGTTAGCAAGTTCCACAGCTAACTGCAGCTAAAGTTTACAGTCTCATGAAAACGGCTCATCACCCCACAGAAGAGAGGGGCGGGGTGAGCAGAGCTTATTAGCATTTAAAAGGAATGAACCGAAACAGGTCGCTGTGAACAGAGCTGTTTTTGACAGGGTAAAAAAAACGTTGAGAAGTTTTAATAAAAAAAATAGACTTTTCATGAAGACCCTAAAGAATCATACCAACTTGTGGAAAATGGGCATCTGTAACGCCACACCAGCAGAGGGAGCCCTCGCCTGAGTACTGACTGTGTACCGCTCCCTCTGCTTCTGCGTTCATTTCCTGTTTGATCAGTATTTAGCAAGGAACTGTGTGTTTGCTCATTGCGAAGTAATGCCAGTTTACCTGCCTTACCAGGCGATTCCATTGTTTTCTGCCTGCCTATCCTGTGTATGATTCTGCCTGATTATCTGCTCTACGGTTACTGATGTACCCCTTTGGATTGATAGCCTGATTTGGACTGATGATTGTGTTTGGACCTTTTGCTTGCTTACTCGTCTCTGCCTTTTGGATCTCCCTTGTGAATGGACTGCTGTTACGGTACTGACTCTCTGCCTGTTATTTCTATTAATAAACTTCTGCAAATGGATTCTAACGCGGCCTCAGCCTCACTGTTACAGCATCTGATGTCCCCTTTAAACGATCAGTTAAATATAAATATAAAACCACCAGTAGGTGGTAGCAAGTCACTGTCTGAACAAGTTGAGTAACTGAGTCATTCATTCAAAAGATTTGTTCAAAACGTGGATTCATTTAGAAAAGAAACAATGTGTTTTGTTGCAGACACAACACAGTTCTGCTGTAGTTCATTTGGAAATTTTCATTGAAAAGAATAAAGCAAAACCAGACAATATGGTGTCTAATATGTAACTCAAAATGCTAACAATGCTTTATGAAATGTTTTATAAAATCTGCAGTGAAGGTGTGTTTTTGTTTGTTTTTGCAAAGAGAGTGAGTGAATGAATGAACGCTGAATTGCACCTGTGCATTAGCATCTCCCGTTTCATGTGGTTCAGAGTCTCATGGAAGAGGACCTCCATGTCTGAGCGTTGCTCCACTACGCTGCGGGCTATTCTCTTCACTCGGCTCAGTTCCCTGTCCCGTACGCTCAGAAGCGTCTGCAGTTTGTCCAGCTCTACACCGCCAGCCTGAGACCTGACTGCAGCACGCTGCTTGATATCAGCCTTCTCCAACTCAAACTCAGCCACCATGCTGGCCAGGGCCTGCTCCAGTGTGAACACCTTTGCCCTCAGCTCGGAAACAGTGGTCCGCTGGGCTGCAAGCTTAGATATGGTGTCATTTGAGGTGTCCTGACTCATCTCCTGCAGGATGAATAAAATTGTGGATTCCAATGAAAGTGGTCATTATCAATGTCTGCTCCTTCATAGGCAAGCTTTATAGCAGACAAGAGTCTAATTGAGATCATTTTAAATTTCACTTAATTTGTGCATGCGTATATGTGTGTTTGTGTGGGTGCACAAGAAAGTTGATGTAATTATAATTTTTAATGATTAATTGATATAGTATACATAATTTACAACTAATACAATGTAATAATGCATAATAATAGTAATAATGTAAAAGTCTTTACTGTCACCTCTAATGAATTTTATGCATCCTTGCTAAATAAAAGTAAAAAAACGGAGAAAAAAAAAATCTATGGTGTGTGTTACCTTATGCAAACTAAGGATGTTGTTCTCTTCTGCCAGCGCTGCATTTCTCTTCCGCACATCCTCCACCTCTTTGATGTGGTAACCCAATGCCTTATTTAGACGCACATTCTCCTTGAACATTGAGCGAGATGCGTCATCCAGCTGTCTAATAGGGCCAAGAAGGAGGATGTCATCTCATTTTACTCATGCAAAATGTATCTCAGGTAGAAATGTGTAGTAGTTCTGGGATACTGGGAGAGATGGAGAAGATACTTACATGATGGCTTCATTGTGAGCTCTTTCTGCAAGCACAGCAATCTTTTGCTCAGCTTCCTTCTCTAGATGAACCTAATGAATGTAGAATGAGAGAGACACTGAGAGAGAATGAGGAAGATTTTGTTGAAATGTTGTTTGTATACAGTATGTACCTTATTATTGAAGAACTTTTGCTCCATTCTTGCAAGTGTTTTGTTGTGTTCTAGATCTGCATTGTCCATAGTTTCTTTCATCTGTGCAAAACGATGGTGATGTTATAACAGACATAGCACTTTATACTAGTACCTCTGCATCGGTGTACATGAAATAAATAGGATGAATTATACATTTTTGAGTTCTTGCTCCATTTGAGGCTTTTTCTTAAGGAAGTCATTGATGATCTTAAGCTCCGCTTGAATCATGTCGAACTCGCTAGATCTCTTCTTAAACTTCTCCTCCAGCTCATTGATCTTTAGCGTGTACTGAGCGGCCTGTGATGACAATCAGTGAGAAACGCTGAGCAGTCAGCATTAAGGCAGTGAGTACAAGAGTGACCTGATCAGTTCCTTTTAAAAATAACACTGGACTTGAGAAACTGTGTTTATTATAAAAATTAATCTATTGAGTATTATCTATTATATATTGTCATTTATTAATGAAATAAATACCTTTGTTCAAATTAATATTCACAAAGAGGAACTTTTAGGTATACAAAAATGGCATTATCATTATCTTTGACTTGCATACAGTTGCTGTGTAGATGGAATAAAAAAAAAAAAGAATGACTATTTATGTATTTATTCATTTAAATTGATGACTTTTAATTCTGTATGATCTCAAACACTGTATTTTCAGGATTTTATGAATTTTTATTGATGTATTTTCTGTCATCTTTGTTTTAACAGATTAAACTGACAAAATATACCTCAAACCACAATGATGAGAACTAAGAATGAATGTATCCCTGTTTTTCCATAGGAGGAAAGGCATTTCTTACCAGATTCTCCTTTGCCTGAGAAGCTCTTGTTTTCTCAAGCTGTATTTGTTGTTCCAGTGCCATTATCTGAGAAAACAACATTTTATAGGGTTACCCGCCAAAAGTGAAAATAGTCATCATTTACTTACTCCCATGTTGTTCCAAAACCCACAAGACGATTGTACTTCATCTTCGAAACAAAAATGACATTTCATTCAGTCCCTCTATTAAAAGTCTATTATATCAAAACGCTGACACATCCAAAAATGTATCAAGAGATCATAAATTAATCCATATGAATCATGCGGTTTAATCCAAGTCTTCTAAAGAGACAATCACTTCATATGACGATGAACAGTTTTCATTTAGGCTTTTATTCACATATAAACATTGATCAATGCACATACATAGAGCACTATATGCTAAAAGGAGGCTCTACTGTATTTGTGCAAGAACATACAGTACCTCATTGGTTCTTGAGTGTGACACATTTACTTATATAATATTTGATGTGCCATATATATGTTAGTTGATCAATGTTTATATAAAATTAAACCTATTTTATAAAGTTATGCGTGCCTCCTCAGATTTGTATTGAACTGCTTGATTCATATGGATTACTTTTATGGTCTCTTCATAAACTGTGGGAAGCATCAACATTTTGGTGTAATGGACTTTCAGTGGAAGTACAGACAGACGTCTTCATTTGTGTTTTAAAGATGAACAAAACTTTTAAGGGTTTGTAACGATGAGAAGTCAGCAGACGATGACAGTTTCCAGTGTTGGACAAATGAACCCTTTCACAATATGAAAGACAAGAACTAGCACGCATTAGTCAAGTCATGTAAGTTAGCTTTAGCAATCAAATGCACTACAACACCTTCTCCTCGTTCAGCAGGTCTTTGTTCCTCAGAACAGCGATGACCTCGATGCTGTTCTTCTCGGTGTTGTGCTGTAGATCCGTCAGCTGCTGGGTGATCTTGCTCAGTCTTCGCGCGGTTTCACGGTACTCCACGCGCGAACCCTCCGTCAGGTCGCACCTGGCCTCCCACAGAGCCGCGTTTGCTTTAGCCCTCTCTGTATCAGACTCCTTATCTCGTTTTGACTCTTGCTTGCCATCTTTCTTTCCTTTTCTAGATTAAAAGATACTTATGAGAAAAGCGAATATCAAAAGCATTAAGTAACGTTAAATCTATGCAGTCAGATATGGGCTACTTTTCAAATTCTTAAGACTAACGTTAGATTTCGCGTTTTTTTTCCCCAAACGCAAGGGCATATCGAAATAAACAGGCAGATCAATACGTATTTTACTCACCCCTTTGCTTTCTTTCCCTTCTTTCCTTTTTTAATCGGCATTTCTTGTGATTTGGTCAGCACCGTTCATTGATTTGCTCCTGCAGGATTAGTTTGTGTACACCTGTTGTCATGGAGACTGTCACATCGGTCGGTCCATACAGTACAAGCCGGAAACTTTTTATTTTCCATAAAATCCTTAATCTTTGTTAAGGTTTTAGAATATTTTGAATGTTGTATCAAACGTGCGAGCAACTGAAATACGGATAAAAAAAATTATCTTTACTGATATCCATCAACATAATGCAGCCCTCCATGTAATGCCTGCACTACAGTAATATACTGTGTACTTCATATTGTAATAAAGTACATTTTAGAGTAAAAAAGCTATTATCTTTTTGTAGTGAACATGACCGTTATATTGTGGCCTCATTCTCTTTTTGGAAACCTTCTTGCGCTTTACAACTTAAATAGCACACAAACACAAAAGCTCTTACAAATCGCTGCTGATTTATTCACCTCGTAAAAAATATTCCTACAATTTAGCAAAGACAGACATAATAAAAATGAATTTTGCGACTATAATAGTCATAATGAAACAATCCAACACTGCAACGCCATAAATAATACACAATCACAATCATATAAAATCTCACATCTTCAAATACGAACACACATATATCTAACAACACTTGCAAAAGACACAACCATTATAAAATATCACCCCATATAAAACACCCACAGGACCGGTCACATTCAAAGAACAGTAAGGCTTTTGGAAATGTTGAGTCGATTCTGGATCACTGCCAGGGTGCTCTCCTTCCCAACACACGATTAGTGACTTTCTGCAGGAGAAAGAAGACATGCATTAGAAAGGTTAATTAAACTCGTCACTTGTATACCTGAAATAATACTGATTTTAAAGCTGGCAATATCACTGTATCTGGGCTATTGTGTGTAACTCCTACTCCAAAACCTTTAAATAATACCTTGTTAAAGAGTTGAGCATTGAGGCGGTAGGAGCGGTACTCTGCCTGTCTCCTTTCCTCTTCCCTTCTTCTCTGGACCTCAGGAAGCTGAACATATTTCCTGAGGGAATACACACTTATTTGGCAATTAAAGTGCAAAATTATCAGAATCAATAATATCCAAATAAAATATTAACATACTGCGGTTTAAGTCGTTACGCCTCTGGGCCTATTTTGAATCACAGATATTACACATAAAAATAGAAACTTGAAAATAAAAGTTGGATAAAGATCTGTATTATTTTAGTAGCACCGACTATTACATTTGTACTATTTATTTTTGCATTTACTATTATAATTTTTATTAATACTTTGAATTAAATTTTATTTGTATATTTTGTGCTTTAATTTTAATTTTAAAGTGTTAGTAATTCTGTTGTGTTTTTTTAAATAGGCCTATATAGTTTTAAGTTTTAGTTACTTTAAAGGTGGGGTAAGCGATTTCTGGCAGCCAATGTTGACATTTGAAATCATCAAAACACGCCCCTACACCAAAAGGGTCTCGCCCCTATTTTGATAGCTCCGCCCCACACATACGTACACAACCCAGGCAACTATTAGTTCTGTGAAACAAAGCAAAACCAATGTTACACCGTGTCTACACCGGACGCAAGTGGTGCAAAGTACTATAGAACTCATTATAATCAGTGATGCTGTCTACACTATATATATATATATATATATATACATATCTATGGTCTACACTGGATGCGGCGCGGTACGACACGACAAATCCCTGACAGAAAACTGCTGCTGTGTTCTATTCATGACGTACTGACACAAATTTCGAATTATTTTCAACAGTCGCTTTGTCCAGTGTACTAGACAGACTTTAGTTGTTGCAGCGCAGACTCTCTCCTCCACATCATGAGTAGACACGCCCCTTACTGCTGATTGGCTACAAAATTGTTTTGCTATTCGGCCCGAATCAGTTTTCTAAAGCGTTTTTGAAAAATCGCTTACCCCACCTTTAACACTTCTTAAATACATCTTGTACTGACTTTAACTAAATGAAAATGAGAAACGTTGCCTTGGAAACTTGCTGAAAGGTTTTTATGAAGTAATGAAAATGCTTCTCTTTTTAATGTTAATAAACCTGATAGAGAGACACTCAAACAAAACCACGCACACACACACACACACACACAAAACACACACACTATTACCTCCTGAGTCTGTCTGTCTTGTCTATTCTCTGACTGTGCGATTTCATCCCTACCCAACTGAAAGCATGTAGAAGGCACAAAATGCTTTTTAAATGTTAAATGACCCATATATGCACAATTTGGTAATATGTGCATTGTCTCTGTCATAAACCATCTTGATTGTTTGAAAATGATACAATGGATACTTACTCTTTGGATCTTTGGACCATCTCTCTTCTTGGAACGACTCGTTTACAGGGTACTGGAGCTGCTGACAGGGGCATGTTTTAGTTTACATCTTAATGCAAGCTGTACCAAGCTTGTAAAATATATACTGAACTGAATACTCGCATAACAACACACTAGTAATCTTATGTTATAAGGTCACCTGGTCTGTATGGACGTGATGGTGCGTGGCAGTTGAAGAGCTCTTCTCTCTCTCTGTTGAAGACTGCCTGTAACCTCCTCTCCTCAACCAGCAACCCCATTCTCTTCATCCGCTCCCGTGAACGAGAGACAAACTCTGGCCGATGGAGCTCCAGAGCTTCCTGTAGGAAAACCATCAATGCAAATGCTCCATGTTAGACTAAAGGTCTTTGCATACTGAGTCAGAAATTCTCGTCTATTATTGTTTTACTGTATTTTTCAAAATCAAATAAATGCAGCCTTTGTGAGCATAAGATACTTTGTTCAAAAATGTTAAAAAAAAAATCCATGCAGGAAAATTTTAACTCCACTTTACTTCTTACTCTAAACTGAGCAACAATGTGTTTGTGGAAATGATTGTTCCTCTTGTTTGAAAAAAAAAAAATCCTTTTAAGACATTCTTAAAAATAAAGAGCCAATAGAAAAACATTGATGTATATTTAAAATGGTCAAACGGCTAGAATATACTGAGATGTGTATAAACAAAATCTTTCTTTTTAATTTGTTGATTATCTTTCAAAAATAAGAAGCTGAACAGTCTGTATTAAAGAACTCAATCAAGCAAAGACTTACCGTGGAGTCATCAGTGCTCACATCATGGGTAGCAACAGAGACGGCAACATGTTTAGTACGGGGTTTCCTTCGGCCAGTTTTCTGCATATTCATGGTGTTGTAAAGTCTGAGCAAGCTGTCACTGCTTTTCAGTTCCTTACTGGTGACCCGGTGAGGCCCAAAAGCTCGCAGCAGCCGCTCCGTGTCAATAGTGGACAGGCTACTGCTCGTCTCCACACTCGCAGACTCATCTCTCTCAGCAGGACAGTGATGCACTCTGTCCTGATTCTCCTCATGCTCAGGCCAAGCTTGTTGTGGAGCCACGTCTAACTGAACTCTTTCTCTTTGCTCTTCTCCCTCTGTGGTCCCAGCCTCTCGATCACTCCTCCTGTAATACTCTCCTTTCCTGCTGTGTGACTGTTGTATAGTTAGGTCTGTTAGAGAGGTATTGTGAATGAGACGAGACAGACGTTCCAGTCTATCAAGCAGTGACGTTTCTCCCTCATTAGTTGGTCTTGTCTCCTCCATGCTCCATTTTTCACTGAAGCGACGCCACAGCTGGTCCAGAGAACTGCTAATCTCTATGCTAACATCATGAGGTGTTCTGTCCTGCTTTTTCTTGTCCCCCCTGTAGGACTTTCTGATTGGCTGAGAAGAGAAATGGTGTGGTTCTAGTTGTAAACTGGTCTCCTGAATAGTGCTAGTGTGAAAATGCACATCATCTGTACTGTAGTCTGCCTCCATGTGTAAGGGGACAAAATTTTCTTCCTCATCTCTATACTCCTCATCTATGCCAACAGTGTCCATGCTCTTCTCAAAAACATAAGCTTCAGGAGCAGTATTGTCATTTTGGCAAGCAAAAGTGGTTACTGATTCTGGAAGACCATTTCCAGACACACTGGAAACTGACAGTGGAAGAGAAAGAAGATTATATGCTGATGTTTTTTATGTAACAGCAACAGTCCACAGCAAAGCTTCTATTACAAAAATGGCATAGTGTCATACATGTGGATGGGTAAATGATGACCATTTAATTTTTGGACTATTCTTTAAATTCAGTAAATATTGTACTAATACTAATAGAAACACTAATGTGCATCTTACCTCTCTTCATATTGGCCCTCTTACTGTAGATGCCTTCCTTGTGTTTTGATGCAATTATGTTGTCTTCTAGCTCTCTAGAGCCTAAAATGTCTGTATTGAAGTGTGGAGGGACAGCATCATCAGAACCTGCAGAGGGAGCGAGAAAGAACAGGAGAGAGCAGGATCAAACAGAGAGCAAACAGCACTGAAGCAGAGGGGCCCAGAAGGGTTTGGCATGTGAATCAGATGAGGCTTGTGTTGCTGGATTGGCTTTCTCATGGACAAAGACCATGAATAATGCAGGACTGGGTGAGAGCGTGAACCATCTGCAAGACTCGGGGGGGAGGGGCCAGTAGAGGTGCAAGAAAAAAAATGTATGTTCAATCACTGATTATGTATGGAAAATTTGACTTTTTTTATATCAGAGCTCTGTGATACAAAACAGGTGCACATGAATTAAAGAATTGCCCAGCAATGATGTGTCCTCTAATAATCTATATACCGTATCCGTAATATCCTCTGTACAACTGAGTAGTCCATAAAATAATGTTGTAAACAAATGTAGGGAAGGAACTTAGTTCAATCCATTTGTTGATACTTGGATGGAGGCAGATCTGAATATAATCTTGCAGTCAACAATAATAAAGGGGCGGGGTTTAGGCAGACTAAATGATTGGAGAAGCCTGGCGAACTTTGCAAATAAACTCAAATTAGATGAAGTACTAAGATTACAAAACTAAAAAAAAAATTAAAGCTAAACATAATGGTGTAAAAAAATTGTTCACTATAAGATCAATAGCATGCATTTAGAAAATGAAAAGGATGAATTTTCATTTCATGACAACTTTAAATAGCCTTATTACACAGCTCCCAGGAGGACTTTTATTTCATTAAGTGGGGCATTTTGTTGTCAAATATTCGCATGCAGACAATCGCTACGCAAAAGCTGTGCATGCTCGTGACTCTTTAGCTCCGGGCAGACTAAATGATTGGAGAAGCCTGGCGAACTTTGCAAATAAACTCAAATTAGATGAAGTACTAAGATTACAAAACTAAAAAAAAAATTAAAGCTAAACATAATGGTGTAAAAAAATTGTTCACTATAAGATCAATAGCATGCATTTAGAAAATGAAAAGGATGAATTTTCATTTCATGACAACTTTAAATAGCCTTATTACACAGCTCCCAGGAGGACTTTTATTTCATTAAGTGGGGCATTTTGTTGTCAAACATTCGCATGCAGACAATCGCTACGCAAAAGCTGTGCATGCTCGTGACTCTTTAGCTCCACCCACAGCACACCTCCAGGAGCTCAATTGATTTCGGAGAGAAGCGGTACAGCTGCTTCTTTCTTTTATAAATCTGATAACACTAAAGATGCTTCGGAGATATGAAGGATGCAATACTACTCTATAGGTACACAAGATTGGCAGAAACTATGTATGTTATGTCCCCTTTAATGAAAACTAAACAGAGCTGGCAATTAGCCCGAGCAAACAACTTCCTTAGATCTGTGCTAGTTTCGTGCCTTTAAATTTTTGACTCAAATATCCAATAATATCCATTTAGTTATTCATTTAGTAAGTAGCTGTAGAACCAAAACAGGAACTTCGGTCACAATCTATATAAACCGGTAATGTTACGCAAGATGCTGTAGAGTAATAACTAAGTAAAGTTCTCTGTGACATACCAGGGTGAGAGCTTTCTACAGTTGTGTCAGAGTGACCAGGAGAAAGCTCTGGATCAGCCTGCGGGATGTAGAACAGCTCGGAGCTTCCATGAGGTTTGTATGGCAACAGGGCAGGGACAGCTACAGAAAGTGTACATAAAGAAAAATAAATCAACTGATTAATTTACCAACACCAAATGCCACTGAAAAGCATATAAAATGTACATCATATACCTGCTTGAACAGAGAGAGTTCTGGATGTCCCAGCCAGTCTCTGAGAGGGAGCAAAGTTTTGTGGGTATCTGGCCTGTAAGTGTGCACTGACGCTTCCTGCATTCTGGCCTTGAACTGGCTCTCTGTGTTCATATGATCTGGCATGATTTGATTTTGAGATTCGGTGTATGGGCTGTAGATGTTCACCCGTGATGCCTGACACCACTGGAGGTGGGACATCTTTACTGGTGTTTTGACTGGATAGTCTGCTTAAGTAGTTTGGATTTGACTGCTGATTGGGTTTGGGTGATAAGGTGACGTGTATGTGAGAGGGATGGGACTTCTTGTCAAAGGTTGAATCCGATGCAGCACTTGATAATATCTGGTTACTGCCAGTGACATTATAGTCCATGTGAGGTATTCTTTGGATACTCCAGGGATCGTTCGTAACAATGTTCTCTTTGTTGTCATCAGTCATTTCTTCTCCTTTCTTCTCTTCACTATGTTGTTCTTCTCTCACCGTCTCTTTTTGTCTGCCAGATACATTAGGTATAACAGCTGGCTGAAGTCTCATTTGGCTCGTGCTCTCTAAAGTCTCATGGTCAGGACCAACACTGTCCAATTCCTCAGTAGCAGTGATAGGGCAATGTGATGGTGACTGTGGAGACGGAGCGCGGCGAGTGGTTGATATAGTAATAGAGGTAAAAGGCTGGGAACTGAGCCCCTCTCTAAGGGCAATCTGGCGAACTTTGGCCTCTAGATCCTGTTGGATAGGAGTGTAAAATGGAACAGTGTCCAAAGGTTTTGAATCGACTTTCTGCAGCTGATCTGAGTTATGATTCTCCATGTTACGCAGTCCAACACAGCCCTTCGTCAGCTGAGAATCAGGACCAACACTCGACTGAGCACTGCCCTCAGAATCTGAGCTCCACTGAGAGACAAAGCATGAGAAAGAGAACAAGATGTGTTATTATTACTGATAAGAACTAGGATTGGGGAGGACTGTGGGAAGTAGATAAATGAGAGCTTCAGTAGAAACACTGCAAGCATGAGAGCACAGAATAAATCACACAAATGCAAACAACAGCTTTACCTTGAACACTCTCTATCAGGACTTTCCATAATGCAGTCTGCCGCACCAGAAACAAAACTTGTATTATTTCAGACTCACCATTGAATGTGATATTTAGGATATTAAAATTCTTCCTTAAAATAATCATAATAGTTTTATATTAACAATCTTACTTTGTCTAAATTCATTAAAAAACTGCAATCATTTTAAATGCTACAGGTAAATTTAGGCATCACAACATTATAATGCCCAGTATAAAAAAAATTGATATTTTGAGATTTGCTAAAGATTATACTGAACAGTATTATGAACCCTTTAAAGCCTACCGTATCATATTTAGCCTTCAAAATTAACATGATCAAAGCTTTGCTAAGAACCTGCTGCATCTATAGTTGTTCTTGTTGATTCTTATAATGTAAACCTAAGAATAACTTTTATATTGTTAGTAATTTAAGACGAACACTTAATGTACTGAAGCAACTTTTTGGATTTATCAAAGTTTACTTGATTATTCATATACATCTTTTTTTAACAAATCATGTTAAAATGTGAGTATCAAATATGACACATCAGGCTTTTTCTGTGATTGACTAAAATTTGAAACTACTGAGCTTTGATCATAAAACTAAGCATTTAAATATAATATAAGACATATAATAGAAGACAGCATGACAACTAAAATGTATATGCATTTCATGTAAGTGTAAGATTTACAGAACCTCAGATACTTTAACCTTCTGAAACTGACAATACACACTAACTGCTTGACTTTAGTTATTAAGTTGTTATGCAGTTGCAATAACTATGGGAGGCTAGACAAAATACTATTGGAGTACTGGCATGGTTCGGGCATATTTCATAGTACTAGTCATAACCTCTGGTTATTGTCTCAGCTTTATTCAAGTTGTTATGTGGTTAGTATAACTATAGGGGGCTAGGTAAAAACACTATTGTAGTAGGCCTGTCACAATAATCAATATATCAACTTATCGAGCAATATATGTACATGACTTCAATAATTTTTGGTGACACAATATATCGCCCATTATATTTACTTAAAAATTAATGTCACCATGTTTTTTACATTCCACTTGTGCCAGTGTCTTTTGCAGCTTCTTGTACATAACGTGGTGTAGTCATGAGGTGCTAGTTCAAATTTAAAAAATGCTTCTACAAAAAAAGTTTCATCTGAAGATATGGCCTTGTTTAGGGATCTGTGCCTTTTTGCATACGGACATCTGACTGCTAAGTAGTGATTGTTTTTTTCAGCAATAGTGTGCACCCTTAATTTACAGAGAAAAGAAGGTCCGGGAAAATTCTGGTGGTGAAAAAATCTCCATAAAAGTGCATTTTTCTTTTTTTTGTACTTGTTACTTTGCATTTTTTGTTAGAAAATGTTTATTTACTATTTATTCAAGTTTTTTTAAGGTATCTAATATTTTGATACTTAATTTCCATGATCTAATTATTCTTAAAAATTAAAAGTTTGTTGTCATTTGGAAGTGTGTAGGCCTTCTTGCATCATTATGCTGTTACATTATGATTATATATTCAATGGCATAAAATGGTCTTTAAAATTACAATAATATCACTAATCGCTAATTATTTCTGGGGCAATATATCGCACAACAAAAAGTTGTTATCGTGACAGGCCTATATGGAAGTTTTAGCATATTTCATAGTGCTAGCCATAACCTCTGATTTTGTTTGAGCTTTAACTAAGTTGTTACATAGATGACTGTAGGGGGCCATACAGAACCACTTTTTAAAGAATGACAAGCATTAGGTGCTCTATTAAAGGGTTAGTTCACCCAAAAATGAAAATTAGGCTGTGTTTTACTCACCCCCGAGGCATCCTAGGTATATATGACTTTCTTCTTTCAGATGAATCCAGTCGGAGTTATATTAAAAATTGTCCTGGCTATTCCAAGCTCTATCATTGCAGTCAGCGGGTGTTGCAGTGCTTCAGTCCAAAAGAAGTGAAATAAAAAGCGCCCATCCAAAAAAAAAAAAAGTGTCTCACACGGCCCCGGGGGGTGAACAAAGGCCTCCTGTAGTGAATCGATGCGTTTTTGTAAGACAAATATCCATATTCAAAACGTAATAATCACTTTAATCTAGCTTGCGCCAACAGTTGCACATGGAAGCAGTTCCGGGAGCATGACGTATGAGTTCAGCGTTTGTTAACAGGAGCAAAGGAAGCAAAGTTTCCTTACTTTAGCAAAGGAAAACCAGTCTCATCTGGGCTTATATCGAAATCCTCTGACATTCTTCTTTACAAATCCTTATTTTGTACTTCTAATTAGTGACCGTTGTTTTGTTTTGATCTCTCTGCTGCGTTTCCGTGTTCGTCACTTCTGAGCGGTGCATGCGCAAAGCCAACATCATACGTCATCCGCCCGGAACTGCTTCCGTTTACAACAGTGAGCGCAAGCTAGATTAAAGTGATTATTACGTTTTAAATATGGTTATTTTTCTCACAAAAACGCATCGACTCGCTACAGGAGGCCTTTGTTCACCCTCCGGAGCCATGTGAGACACTTTTTATTTAACTTCTTTTGGACTGAAGCACTGCAACACCCGCTGACTGCAATGATAGAGCTTGGAATAGCCAGGACAATTTTTTATCTAACTCCGACTGAATTCGTCTGAAAGAAGTAAGTTATATACACCTAGGATGCCTCGGGGTTGAACACAGCCTAATTTTTTGGGTGAACTAACCCTTTAATTACTCACCCTCATGTCGTTTCAAACCTGTAAGACCTTGGTTCATCTTCGGAACACAAATTAAGATATTTTTGATGGAATCTGAGAGCTGTCTGACCCGGCATAGACAGCAATACAACTGAAATGTTCCCAAGTCCAGAAACGTAGCAAGGAGATCTGTAAAATAATCCATGTGACGCAGCTGACACAGAACAGCATACGCTGTTTACGTCCAGCGGATACTCTCCAAAATGGCGCTATAGGGGGACGCGGAGGAGACGAATTGTTGAATAAAGTTTTTTTTTTTTCTTTTGCACACAAAAAGTATTCTCGTAGCTTCGTAAAATTGCAGTTGAGCCCCTGATGTCACATGGATTATTTTACCGATCTCCTTGCTAAATCTCTGGACTTGGGAACATTTCAGTTGCGTTGCTGTCTATGCAGGGTCAGACAGCTCTTAGATTCCATCAAAATTATCGTAATTTGTGTTCCGAAGATGAACGAAGGTCTTACGGGTTTGAAACAACATGAGGGTGAGTAATTAATGACAGAATTTTTTATTTTTGGGTAAACTATCCCTTTAAATAGTTAGTCATAACCTCTGACTAATGATCAGACTGGAGAGTTTGTGATCGTTGGGTACACGTGTATTGGCCGGCGTGATACACCCTGAGCGACATAGATTCCTAATAAATGAGTAAATGTAAAGTAAAGAGTTAACTAGAATAATCAAATGTCAGAAGAATACTAATTAGAAACAGACAAACAACCAATTTGCATTTCAACCTAAATTCGAGGTCATAATAAAAAGGAGTCAGATTAAATAATGAAATGGAGTCAGATTTGAATTTAACCTAAATTTAATAACTTTGCACACTAAAAAAAAACGAGCACGCAGGAAACCTTCATTCACCATTGGATACCTCCCTTGGGCCAATTCATGGACCTTACATAAGTATTCTGCTATACTGTTTTAAAGATCTCACAAATTTACAAGCTATCAGATTTTCATCTTACTTTTTGGCCATATAAATATCAGCAACTGCACCAAATTTTATATTTTTGCTTAGTTTGAGCCTCCGAATAAAATTGAGGTGTTTTCTTCCTCCTTGTGAGTATGAGCTCCATAATCTCCTATACCATACTATATAAGACATAAAAGCCTCATGTTTTTGTATCTTTTGCCTGAAGGCTCAATAAACAAAAAAATTCTTACAATTATTTAATGTTAGCCTTCACAGGGTTAAATTTTAAGTGTTATTAAAAATTACCTGAACTGAGCATGCACAATTAAATATCCAATATCGACCAACACCAAATAAAAATTTTAAACCAATACAGTGCCAGTTTATTGCACATTCCTGGTGATATTTCTTTGAGATGTCAAAAGTTTGGCAGACAGATCGACCTACATCAGCAAGTCAGTAAAAAATGCTGAAATTGAATGAAACTAATGAAATTGGCAGACCTTTCTGTGCTGGCGTATGTATGTTACCTTGGTGTTCAGTAGAAGCTCTCTTTTGATGTCTTCAATTCTCTGTCTGTCCTCAGCGTTTAGTTCTAAGCTTTCACATCGGCGGCCAAAAACCTTCATCAGGATCCATTCTAAAGAGACAGACCAAATCCAGTTATCCACAAAGTAAAAACCACTGACAACTTAAGAAAAGCACCACTGGTACTGACAAAACGTGTATGACTAAACGTCCTTTTAGACAAATCACTGAGTTTACCTCGTGCACAGCTATCTTCTGGATCACTGGTGCTTGGCCGGCTTGTAACCATTGAAACGGGTGACTCACTCTGCAGGAGCTTGGCAACTCTGGCAGCCAATGAACTCTCGCTGCTACTGTCACTCATACTTTCAACCTCAGCTGAGACATGAGACGAATTATTCTCAGAAGAGCCAATCACAGCATCCTCAGTCTGGTCCTGGTTTTCTGCTATCGAAGGAACATTTATCTGCATGGCAGATGTGACTGTAGGTTGCTTTGCCTTATCTTGGTCTGCAGCACTGCAGCCTTCAGGTTCAGCCCGCCTTGGGGTCACACAGAGGTCACGTGACTTCAAACTTTCCTCTCTGCTCAAAGAGAGAGCGGTAGGCTCTATAGTTGTGTGGTCAATCTGTTGAGGCCTTTGGGAGGATGACAAGCTTCCTTTCAAAGCTGAATCTGAAGAAGAGCGAGTTAGCAGCAAAGAAAGATTCCCACCAGCTGACAGAGATGTGTCATCATGATAACCTTGAATGTTCCGTCCTAGTGAAACAAGGGATGTGTCACTCTCTGAGAGGCAGTGTGAGCCGGGAGAGGAAGTTAGAGAGGATCGACCAGAAACCAGGCTTTCTGCCCGGCCCAGCAGACGTCTGATTTCACGCAGTGTGCCAGAGCCAACAAAAGAGTCATCATCCTCCTTTACCACCTCTCTGGGACCTGGAGGAGGCATGGATTCTGAGCTGATTTGGCTAGGAAGATCAAAGCTTCCTTCACTTTGTGGAGCATCAGACTGTTGTAGTCGAGTATCCACCTGGCTGAACATCTTCTTCACAGTTCTGTCACTGGCTGGTTGGCCTTGCTCATGCACTGACAATCGGTGTGTGACAGAAGCACTGGAGTCAGCTGAGAGCTGACTAGAACTGGAGAATGTCTCCTTCTGAAGACTGTCAACTATATACACAGAAAACAAAACACATCATTATAATATGACCAGATACATTATACAAATGAAGCCAACAATATCTTAACTCAATAACTTTAACAGGGCACCCTCTAACACTAGCAGCATTCTCTATTATTTTGACATGTTTTATTTTTATTAAAAACGACCCTCTAACAAAAGGGTTCCCTATTATTTTTCTATTCTATCTACTTGTTTTCTTGATAATATAAAAAAAACCTTGCTACGTGTACTGCGTTAGGCTAACTGAGACTTGTCACAGCACTTACATATTATTGCTCTTTTGATGGTTTTTGATTGCTTCTATTGTCCTCATTTGTAAGTCGCTACACGGCCCCGGGGGGTGAACAAAGGCCTCCTGTAGTGAATCGATGCGTTTTTGTAAGACAAATATCCATATTCAAAACGTAATAATCACTTTAATCTAGCTTGCGCCAACAGTTGCACATGGAAGCAGTTCCGGGAGCATGACGTATGAGTTCAGCGTTTGTTAACAGGAGCAAAGGAAGCAAAGTTTCCTTACTTTAGCAAAGGAAAACCAGTCTCATCTGGGCTTATATCGAAATCCTCTGACATTCTTCTTTACAAATCCTTATTTTGTACTTCTAATTAGTGACCGTTGTTTTGTTTTGATCTCTCTGCTGCGTTTCCGTGTTCGTCACTTCTGAGCGGTGCATGCGCAAAGCCAACATCATACGTCATCCGCCCGGAACTGCTTCCGTTTACAACAGTGAGCGCAAGCTAGATTAAAGTGATTATTACGTTTTAAATATGGTTATTTTTCTCACAAAAACGCATCGACTCGCTACAGGAGGCCTTTGTTCACCCTCCGGAGCCATGTGAGACACTTTTTATTTAACTTCTTTTGGACTGAAGCACTGCAACACCCGCTGACTGCAATGATAGAGCTTGGAATAGCCAGGACAATTTTTTATCTAACTCCGACTGAATTCGTCTGAAAGAAGTAAGTTATATACACCTAGGATGCCTCGGGGTTGAACACAGCCTAATTTTTTGGGTGAACTAACCCTTTAATTACTCACCCTCATGTCGTTTCAAACCTGTAAGACCTTGGTTCATCTTCGGAACACAAATTAAGATATTTTTGATGGAATCTGAGAGCTGTCTGACCCGGCATAGACAGCAATACAACTGAAATGTTCCCAAGTCCAGAAACGTAGCAAGGAGATCTGTAAAATAATCCATGTGACGCAGCTGACACAGAACAGCATACGCTGTTTACGTCCAGCGGATACTCTCCAAAATGGCGCTATAGGGGGACGCGGAGGAGACGAATTGTTGAATAAAGTTGTTTTTTTTTCTTTTGCACACAAAAAGTATTCTCGTAGCTTCGTAAAATTGCAGTTGAGCCCCTGATGTCACATGGATTATTTTACCGATCTCCTTGCTAAATCTCTGGACTTGGGAACATTTCAGTTGCGTTGCTGTCTATGCAGGGTCAGACAGCTCTTAGATTCCATCAAAATTATCGTAATTTGTGTTCCGAAGATGAACGAAGGTCTTACGGGTTTGAAACAACATGAGGGTGAGTAATTAATGACAGAATTTTTTATTTTTGGGTAAACTATCCCTTTAAATAGTTAGTCATAACCTCTGACTAATGATCAGACTGGAGAGTTTGTGATCGTTGGGTACACGTGTATTGGCCGGCGTGATACACCCTGAGCGACATAGATTCCTAATAAATGAGTAAATGTAAAGTAAAGAGTTAACTAGAATAATCAAATGTCAGAAGAATACTAATTAGAAACAGACAAACAACCAATTTGCATTTCAACCTAAATTCGAGGTCATAATAAAAAGGAGTCAGATTAAATAATGAAATGGAGTCAGATTTGAATTTAACCTAAATTTAATAACTTTGCACACTAAAAAAAAACGAGCACGCAGGAAACCTTCATTCACCATTGGATACCTCCCTTGGGCCAATTCATGGACCTTACATAAGTATTCTGCTATACTGTTTTAAAGATCTCACAAATTTACAAGCTATCAGATTTTCATCTTACTTTTTGGCCATATAAATATCAGCAACTGCACCAAATTTTATATTTTTGCTTAGTTTGAGCCTCCGAATAAAATTGAGGTGTTTTCTTCCTCCTTGTGAGTATGAGCTCCATAATCTCCTATACCATACTATATAAGACATAAAAGCCTCATGTTTTTGTATCTTTTGCCTGAAGGCTCAATAAACAAAAAAATTCTTACAATTATTTAATGTTAGCCTTCACAGGGTTAAATTTTAAGTGTTATTAAAAATTACCTGAACTGAGCATGCACAATTAAATATCCAATATCGACCAACACCAAATAAAAATTTTAAACCAATACAGTGCCAGTTTATTGCACATTCCTGGTGATATTTCTTTGAGATGTCAAAAGTTTGGCAGACAGATCGACCTACATCAGCAAGTCAGTAAAAAATGCTGAAATTGAATGAAACTAATGAAATTGGCAGACCTTTCTGTGCTGGCGTATGTATGTTACCTTGGTGTTCAGTAGAAGCTCTCTTTTGATGTCTTCAATTCTCTGTCTGTCCTCAGCGTTTAGTTCTAAGCTTTCACATCGGCGGCCAAAAACCTTCATCAGGATCCATTCTAAAGAGACAGACCAAATCCAGTTATCCACAAAGTAAAAACCACTGACAACTTAAGAAAAGCACCACTGGTACTGACAAAACGTGTATGACTAAACGTCCTTTTAGACAAATCACTGAGTTTACCTCGTGCACAGCTATCTTCTGGATCACTGGTGCTTGGCCGGCTTGTAACCATTGAAACGGGTGACTCACTCTGCAGGAGCTTGGCAACTCTGGCAGCCAATGAACTCTCGCTGCTACTGTCACTCATACTTTCAACCTCAGCTGAGACATGAGACGAATTATTCTCAGAAGAGCCAATCACAGCATCCTCAGTCTGGTCCTGGTTTTCTGCTATCGAAGGAACATTTATCTGCATGGCAGATGTGACTGTAGGTTGCTTTGCCTTATCTTGGTCTGCAGCACTGCAGCCTTCAGGTTCAGCCCGCCTTGGGGTCACACAGAGGTCACGTGACTTCAAACTTTCCTCTCTGCTCAAAGAGAGAGCGGTAGGCTCTATAGTTGTGTGGTCAATCTGTTGAGGCCTTTGGGAGGATGACAAGCTTCCTTTCAAAGCTGAATCTGAAGAAGAGCGAGTTAGCAGCAAAGAAAGATTCCCACCAGCTGACAGAGATGTGTCATCATGATAACCTTGAATGTTCCGTCCTAGTGAAACAAGGGATGTGTCACTCTCTGAGAGGCAGTGTGAGCCGGGAGAGGAAGTTAGAGAGGATCGACCAGAAACCAGGCTTTCTGCCCGGCCCAGCAGACGTCTGATTTCACGCAGTGTGCCAGAGCCAACAAAAGAGTCATCATCCTCCTTTACCACCTCTCTGGGACCTGGAGGAGGCATGGATTCTGAGCTGATTTGGCTAGGAAGATCAAAGCTTCCTTCACTTTGTGGAGCATCAGACTGTTGTAGTCGAGTATCCACCTGGCTGAACATCTTCTTCACAGTTCTGTCACTGGCTGGTTGGCCTTGCTCATGCACTGACAATCGGTGTGTGACAGAAGCACTGGAGTCAGCTGAGAGCTGACTAGAACTGGAGAATGTCTCCTTCTGAAGACTGTCAACTATATACACAGAAAACAAAACACATCATTATAATATGACCAGATACATTATACAAATGAAGCCAACAATATCTTAACTCAATAACTTTAACAGGGCACCCTCTAACACTAGCAGCATTCTCTATTATTTTGACATGTTTTATTTTTATTAAAAACGACCCTCTAACAAAAGGGTTCCCTATTATTTTTCTATTCTATCTACTTGTTTTCTTGATAATATAAAAAAAACCTTGCTACGTGTACTGCGTTAGGCTAACTGAGACTTGTCACAGCACTTACATATTATTGCTCTTTTGATGGTTTTTGATTGCTTCTATTGTCCTCATTTGTAAGTCGCTTTGGATAAAAGTGTCCGCTAAATGACTAAATGTAAATGCACAAAGATGTCAGACGTCTTTAGCTCACCTTCAGATGGCTGTGTGCTTTTAGTTGGTGTTCCTATGGAGCCTTTGATGGTACATAAGTCAGTAGGAGAGAATTCAGGCTCTCTGATTGGTCCGCGATGAGTAAATGGATTTAAGATTGTTGAAGGTGACTGGTCAATACCCAAATTTAAAAGGTACAACTATAAAACAAAAATACATAAAACAGAATAATAAAATATCTATCAGGGTAGAAAAACTAATTACAAAATTAGTGATCGAACAAAACCTGATTGAGCTACGCAATATCGCGTTCATAATCGCAGATGAATCACCTTTGATTATGAACGCGATATTGTGTAGCTTGTCAGTGAACTACGGCTCTGTGTAGTAAATGCCGCTCCATCTGAAAGCACGTGATGGAGATTTACTACTAATCACAGAATCGGCTTTACTGAATATCTATCAGGGTAGAAAAACTAATTACAAAAATCACCCTGATTGAGCTACGCAATATCGCGTTCATAATCGCAGATGAATCACCTTTGATTATGAACGCGATATTGTGTAGCTTGTCAGTGAACTACGGCTCTGTGTAGTAAATGCCGCTCCATCTGAAAGCACGTGATGGAGATTTACTACTAATCACAGAATCGGCTTTACTGACGAGATGCGCATGACAATCGCATGCGATTTATCGTGCAGCCCTAACAGAAAGGGAATTTCATTTAATGCCGAATTTAAATGCATCCTACAAGATCTTCTAGAGCACTGTGAACTTACAGGGATCCTGTCTTCAATGTTGAGTTCCCTAGTGTGAGGAGGGGATGCAGGTCTGGAGGTCCAGTAGGGTGCATAATTATCTACTTCAAGACTCACTACTGAAGAGGCGGCTCCCACTGATGCCCGCATACTCTGCTCACCATGGCAGCTGCCTTGAGAGCTTGAGAGAGTGCTGCTCATGTTGAGGTTTGATGACACGTCACTGAAGCGCCCCAGACTGAGGAAAGGAGACATCTTGACTGAGCTTTTATCCATGTGAGAAGCTGAGCTATTTTTTCCTTCACCCCTTACACCTGAAATGAAGGACGACTGATAGTCCAATGATCTGGTAGCTGGAATGATGTTATTAAATTGTGCTACTGGAATTTGCTGATTGTGTGGACCAGTGTCTCTCTGAATAGAGGTCACCACAGAGCTCAGGGAGGAGTGAGAGTGTGAGCGATTGACAGGTGATGCTTGTCCTCTGCACGCACCCGTCCCAACTACATCCACCCGACGGGGTGAGCCACTTCCAGAATGAGAAGAGGAAAGTGGCTGAATCATCTGGGAGCTGGGATTAGCACCAAATATCAGACGCGTGTCTCGAGAAAGCTTGTGGTTAAGTGCTTCAGAAACAACATCCTGTGCTTTTTTCTTGGGCGACACACCATCAAACCCCTGTTGTGCCAAATTATCATAAAACGACCTGCTAGAACTTTGATTGGCTTTCCAGGCATCTACTTTCTGTAAGTAGCTCAGACTGGGAAGAGAATGTACTCTCCCAAGCGCCAAACGAGGAACCTGATCTTTCATCTCTGCACTAGAGTAAAAGTGCTGAGTGTCGGAGTGAGGTGTATCAGAGTGTGGATTTAAAACAGGAGGAGGAACTTGTTCGTTTGAAATGGGATGGGCATGTGACATTGTTTGCGCAGTCTCTGAAGGTACACTAGGAACTGTAGCTGTTGTTTGAGAGTGAATGGCAGAGGAACGTTGATCGCTTAGGTTCAACGATGGAATTAAGCCAGTTTTGGAGTGACTGTTTTGGGAGGATGTAGCCGCAGAAGCAACAGCCTCTTGTTTGGAGTGTATGAGTGAGAGTTTGGTCAATGCTGGTGGGGGTCTCATGAGAGGTAGTGCAGGTGTGGACTGAGACACAGGCTGAGAGCTCAAGAATGAACCATCTGCTGCTGTTAGATGACCGGAGCTCCAGAGCACTCTCTGAAGACCTGGTACATGCAACAAACCTTCACCAGCTGGTGTGACACATATTCCACTATGAGAGCTTTTGTTCCCACTTTGGTGCCTACTTGCTGGTGCCGAGATGGAGCCTCTTTGTCCTGCAGACAGAAGCTGATCATGGAGATGGTCAGTTGTTTGGTGTGAATGCATCCGTGAATCACGAAAAGTTATATTTGAAACATCTGCAGCCTTCTGAAATGAAGATGATAATGGGCCCCCTTGGTGCTGCTCCCTGCCTTTTTGAAGATTCATGGAAGGATCTAACTGGCTTTTGTCTGTGTTTTGGTGAAGTGAGGCAGGTTCAGAGGTGGAGGAAACGGCACTGCTGTCACTAACAGCCACAATAACATCCTCTTCCCTGGACTCTAACAAGAGCCGAGTAGACATTCCCTCACTAAGCTGCTGAGCAGTGGTCTGCTCCTCTCCTTCCATATGTCTGCTGATTTTGTCCTCAGCACCATAAGAAATGCTCCCTTGATCCTCAAGCCCTTTGCAATGGTCTCCAGGTGACAGGCTGTGCTGGGAGAGAGAACAGCAGCTTTTTTCACCTGACGGGGCTGTTGGTACCTCCAATGGATGCTGGGAAAGTGCAGCCTGGTCAAGAATAGTATTTTGGTGGTGGGAATCATCAGTTAGAGCTACATTTGAAGTCCTGGTGCATCTCTCAGTCATAACTGAGAAGTCAGGAAATCCCCTGTGTGCACAAAAACAATAGAGAAAATATTATCTAAAAATACAAAAAGGTGAAGAAAAATTTGAACATGACTAATCAAACAGTACCGAAGAGGGACAAATTCTGCATCTTTATGCTGAAAAAATGTGGAGTCAGAAAGAAGGTGAGATTTGTCCAGGCAGGGATGCAGGGTAAGTGCAGGTGACAACTGGCTATCCTGAAACTCTGAAAAAGAAAATCAATTAAATAATTATAAATTATATATAATAAATGTCTAATAATAAAAATAATAATAATAAAAAAAAACATATAGGAGCTAAAATGCTTTTGCCATGAAGTAATGTACAGTGAATTTCAAACATCCAAAAAAATTTTTTTTCCAAAATCCAAACACATTGTTTATTTAGTTTTAAATTGGAATCCCAGATTTTCAATGACTTTAGATCTTTGAAGCCCACTGTATAAAAACACCTGCTCTCTGTACCCAGTTGTAAAGTCTCAGATCTGTCTATGAGTGGCTGCATGCTTGAATCCTGAGTGTTACTAAATGGTCTTTCACCATTGTCAGGATCTGTGTATGGTATTAGACAAGAATGGGACAACATTCCTATTCTTAAACTTGAGCAACTTGTCTCCTCAGTCCCCAGACGTTTGCAGACTGTTATAAAAAGAAGAGGGGATGCCACACAGTGGTAAACATGGCCTTGTCCCAACTTTTTTGAGATGTGTTGATGCCATGAAATTTAAAATCAACTTATTTTTCCCTTAAAATGATACATTTTCTCAGTTTAAACATTTGATATGTCATCTATGTTGTATTCTGAATAAAATATTGAAATTTGAAACTTCCACATTGCATTCTATTTTTATTCACAATTTGTACAGTGTCCCAACTTTTTTGGAATCGGGTTTGTACCTGAATCATTAGGAATACATGAACGACACATGTATCAAAGCATCATGTATGCAAGTGTCTGTACGTGTACTTCTGCCATCAAGTACACATGACCAAAAAATATATATAAAACTGTTAAGTCCTGCAGTGAAGAACTGCTACCCGCCAATAAGCCTGACCTAGCTAAGTTAGCAAGTGATTAGCCAAAGAAATACAAAGATGATTTTTTTTTTTAAAGTTCATCCAAGTATGCTTTCGTGCCTTTGGTTCGATGTTAACTATATAAAATAATAATCATACATTCACTGCCATCAAGTCATTGCACAGCCATTAGCGCTAACTTTGAACACTGCTCACTTGTTGCCATGCAGTGATAGTCGCTACAAGGTTATCCCGATTAGCTAACGTTACTCATGTAGGAATTATATCGCAGGCTCGCACATTCCAGAATCAAAAACACGCAATTAAGCCATATTTCTACTTTTATTACGAGACCGCAATTTCCATCTACTTACATTGTTTACGTCTGCAGCACAGCCCTCTGAATCCATGTCGTTACTGACGCAGACGTTAAGGCGCATGCGCACTTGTTTGAAATAACCGGAGTTTGAATTAACAGTGAGAGTGAAGAAATATAAACACGTGTGTAACTGGTATGTAAAACAGTACCAATAACAAAATGTACTGAGTTATCTTAAGCTAACGGAACTTTCTCTAAGCATTCTGTTCAACAGAAAAATGTCCTAGCCGCAGCGGTTTAGCTGACAACATTTGCGTTCAGAACAAAAATTACGCTGTTGCTATGGCAACAAGAAGAGCCCGCAGAGCTGCGCGGGATGTTAGGGTACGGAAAGTACTAAACCCTATTTATACATTGCCGCAGAGTGTTTTTTCCCCTTTGTTGTTTCTCGACATAACCAGAAATCTAATGGTTCAAGCTGCACTGGATTTATGTGGCTAACGTCATTTGATGTTTGAAACAAACATTATGAATGAGTGCTTTAAAGCTCAAATTTAAAAGTCCCAAATTACCTTAAACTCTTCACCAACGATGTTTACATTTTAAAATGGCCGTTAATAAGCTGACTTTCAGTGAAATTATATTATTCCAGTTTTTACATTTTCTTGCACTTTCTTAAGGCTTACATACATTATCTGAATCTATACCTATCTTGCCTATTCTTTTAGAATTGTAATAATTTCCATCAATTGTTTATCAGTAAGACATATAATTAACATGCAAACCCAGAGCGGGGGAAAGTGTTTACATTAAAGTACATAGCCTGGGTTCGATTTGACAGACGAACGAATATTTTTCACAATATGATATTATAAACGCACTCGTCTTTTTTTATTTCAATGTAAAGATATTTCTCTCGCACCACGTGGGGCACGTTGAGCGTTCGACGCATATCTGCGCATGCGTGTGAGTGCGCGCTGTGTGCAGAGGTGGAGAAGAATCTCGAGAAAACACTACGTTTGGAAGGAATGTTAAACCATTTGGAAGTTACTTAAATATTTTATAATTTAGAATTACTTGGTTTCATATATAAATATATTCGCTAAAATGTCAAGAAAGAACACCATAGGACCAGGTAATTTATTGCTCTGATTTTTTTTTTTTTTTTTTTTTAAATGTCGTCTACCAAAACTTCGCCTGCTCGCCAAGCACATGTAGCTCTAATAACAATAGAGAAGACGTGTCGTTTAACAATACGTGCTTGACAATGGTGCAGAATTTGTGAAAGAGTTAGCCATTTCTTGTTATAGTCATGCTGTCTTGTGAATCTAGTGTATTTTTATTACAAACTCATTTTAGTAGTACACGAAGGACCAGTCATGCTTTGATGACATATTCAGGATTATGCCACACAATTCACTATCTGTGTGTCTCCGTCTATGTAAGGTGTGTTCAAACTTTAAAATATGTTTGTCCAATGACTCTTTTAGAGTACTTCCGGCTGCGTGATGATGAGCGCCTCATGCGGACTCACGTAAGTCATTACGTTTCTGCGAATTCATTCATGAGATGAATCAGCATTATCTTTGTTAATCTGGTGTGTGTAGGTTTTAGTCTATAACTACTATGTTCTGTGCTGTTTTTTTTTTAGGAGGCAGTGGTCGATTTTATAAATGATAGACCTACAAACCACAGCTTTTTAGATGCCTTAAGTTTTGGTTATGGGTTTGGTAAGACATGTTTTATCTTCTTGGCACACGCCCCAGTAGTCATCCATGGTCACTTAATTCAAACCTGTTGTAGAGCAGGTTTAGAATAATTTATAGTTGGAATAGTTATATATATATAGTTGGAATTTAAATCTACTCCTAATATTGTGCTTGTTCTAGTGCTCTCAAGCTTTACGTGAACTTGAACATATATATATATATATACTCTGTTTGGTTCAGCAACACAGACTGAAATATTCAAGACTAACAGGCTGCATGATTTATAAACTTATTTTCTTTGGATATTGGAGTTCCTATGGTATTAATAAAGTTCTTATAATTCTTAATACATTTAAAGGAATAGTTAACTCAAAACGGAAAAATTGTTTCTTCAGAACAGATTTAGTTCATGCGTGCTTGCTCACAATTGGATTCTCTGCAGTGAATGGGTGCCGTCAGAATGTTTGAATTCTCAAGTAATGCACACGACTTCAGTCCATCAATTAATGTCTTGTGAAGTGAAAAGTTGTTTGTTTGTAATAAATCCATCAAGACATTTTTTTTTTAACTTCAAACCGTTGCTTCCGGCTGAAAAAGAGTCCTCTACCCATCGTATTGCTTTCTCCAATGAAAAAGTCATCTCTTCTGAATTTGGAGAGAAATATGCACAGATCAAGCACTGTTTACAAGCAAAAACGGTTCTAGACAAATATGTTGCTGGATTTTGATGTGAGCGTATACATGGATGTTACGTCTACATAAATTATTTTTGAATTTTCTATTAAGGAACCTTGAAGTATAATATAACCATTAAAAAAAAAATAATTTTATGTGTACTACCATTAAAAAGAAATCCACAGGATAGGGAAAATACTTGTGGTGAGAGATTGGGGATGACCCAAAAAAGAAAAGTAGAAGAACGGTTGCAAATGAGGTAATTGGTTATGAACCGTATAAGAGAGGATCTGCGTTTGAGATTGTTCGAGGTTCTGCAGGCATCTCAGCTTTGTTGTCTTGACCAATAAAGTCTGATTTTTTTGCATATAGAACTCCTTGACTTGAGATTTTTGAAATAAAGAAGGTATTCTACAACAAGAGGACAACAGGGGAATGGACTTAAAAAGAGTCCTCTACCCATCGTATTGCTTTCTCCAATGAAAAAGTCATCTCTTCTGAATTTGGAGAGAAATATGCACAGATCAAGCACTGTTTACAAGCAAAAACGGTTCTAGACAAATATGTTGCTGGATTTTGATGTGAGCGTATACATGGATGTTACGTCTACATAAATTATTTTTGAATTTTCTATTAAGGAACCTTGAAGTATAATATAACCATTAAAAAAATAATAATTTTATGTGTACTACCATTAAAAAGAAATCCACAGGATAGGGAAAATACTTGTGGTGAGAGATTGGGGATGACCCAAAAAAGAAAAGTAGAAGAACGCTTGCAAATGAGGTAATTGGTTATGAACCGTATAAGAGAGGATCTGCGTTTGAGATTGTTCGAGGTTCTGCAGGCATCTCAGCTTTGTTGTCTTGACCAATAAAGTCAGATTTTTTTGCATATAGAACTCCTTGACTTGAGATTTTTGAAATAAAGAAGGTATTCTACAACAAGAGGACAACAGGGGAATGGACTTATTCACTGGAGGATGCCTTATTATGGATTATAGACTCGATTGATTTGTTTCTTTCAAACATGCAGCTTTTGTGTTCACAAGATATTAACTGATGGACTGGAGTCGGGTGGGGTACTGTGATGTTTTTATCAGCTGTTTGGACTCTCATTCTGGTGGCACCCATTCACTGCAGAGCAAACATTGCTGAGCAAGTGATATAATGCAAAATTTCTCCAAATCTGTTATGACGAAGCAAACTCATCTATGTATTAGATTTAAATTTCAGCAAATTTTCGTTTTTGGGTGAACTACTCCTTCAAGGTAAAAGATAATAACCGGAGCACAATATAATATTTACTGTTACGTTTTTGTGATATTTAAGCAAATTGTTTTTGTATTAAAGTTCCAGAATTGGACCGGTTAGCAGCTCAGTTTACAGGGTACGAAGGTTCATCTGATGAGGATTATTATTATGATGATGATGACGATCGGTATGCCATCCGTACAAACAACAGATACTGTGGCTTTTCTCGCAACTTCCTTGAAAGAAGTCTGCCAAAACCATCCAGACACTTAACAGCTGAGGTTTGTGTCAAACACCTGTGACTCAATCATTATTTTGTTTTGTAAGATTTAAAAAAAATTATTCAACTTTTTTTATTTTAGGAAGCAGAAAGAAATGCAAAAGAGCTAGTGGATGAAGAAGAAAAACTTAAGAAAAAGGCAGAGAAGAAAAAACAGAAAAGGATGGTGAGGGCATAAATGAAAAAAGTGTCTTTATCTGAAAAACGTAAGTGAATATTTTGTTCAGCTGTATTTTTCTGAACTGCAAATAGAGACAGAAGGAGAGACGTCGGCTGGAAAAATTAGAAAAGGAGAATACAGATAAAGAAAAAAATTACCCGGTGAGAAAAAAGTTATTGTTTGTAAAATGATGTAGTTTGACACATTAAACCTCCATCGTTTTGTGCTTGTCTCACTGAAATGACAGTGAAAAGAAAGTGTTTTTTGTTTCTCTCTTTGATTTAAGGTTCAAGTTGACCCTGGACCAGAAAAGACTAAACATGCTGATAAAAATGAAAATAAAATTAAAAACAAAAATTGTTCATCTGTGCCTCCTGATTCTCAATGCGCCTCAGCACCTGTGCAGAGCAGTGATAGCAGTAGTGAAGACAACGGAGACGATGGTGAGGAAGACTCAACTATGGAACCAGAGGTGAGCTGTTTTATAGATAAAGAGCTGTTCACTGAGTGGAAGATGCTGATTTTCATGGCAGTGCTTTATTCTGTGTCTTAGGAGCTTGACATGAATAGCTGCTTTGTGTCAAACGCAGCTGCTATCGCCAAACGCAAACTGGAACAAAAACCCAAACCTGACAAGAAACATGCTCAAGCAAACTCAAGAAAACAGTGTGGCTCCGAGCAGAAAGACACCACTCCGCCACGAAAACAGGTTGGTAGAGAGATTACTTTCCTCATATGAGATGCTGCGTGTCCAGAAATCAGGTGTTATACTGCCTAGTGATTCAGTGTCGTGTAATGTTTCATTATCTCATTTTAACTTGTAATGGAACAACTCATAAATCTGTAATCTATTATGTCAGACAGTATGTCTAATATGATCAAGCACAAAATAGTTTACACAGAATTGTGAGGCAGCAAAGGAGATTTTTTTTTAATTTTTTTTAATTATTATTATTATTTTTTTATATAGATTTATGGGTGGAGAGATGATAAAATTGTGGATTTAGGTGTGATTCATTGTCCTTGACATGCTTTCTTATAAGACTGACCTTGAACATTTACTGGTTATTAAGGAAACAAGTTAATAGCAATTATTATACATGTATCCGTCTGTCTAATTGCATGTTGCTGAAAGCATGATTATTTTGAGTGCCACCAGTAGATACAAACTAAGAGAGAACTATTTCGGGAGTGCTGGGAAATTTCCAAAAAGAAGGAAGAGGAGGCAAAACACCTACAAATAAGATCATTGTTTAAAACCGCATTAAAGTGAGATGGTCAAATGTTCTGCAGGCATCTCTGCTATGTTGTAGACAGTCAAAGACAGTCTTTTTCAAAAAAAATAAGGGAGTCAGGAAGTTCCAGATGCCAAAATCAGAATTTATTGGTCAAGACAACAAAGTATGCCAACAGTTAAAAACAGGCCGGAAGATTACTGAAATAGTTGTGATGGGAGTATTGAGGAGATTCCAAAAAGAAAAAGGAGGAAAGCACCAGCAATGTGATAATGTCTTAAGAACGGTATAAAAGTGAGAGTTTCAAGTGAGATTGTAGGGTATTCTGCAGGCATCTTGGGTTTGTTATCTGGATCAATAAACTCTGAATTTTGGCACCAACACCAACTTGCCTTGAGAGATGTTTTGGAAAGGAGTGAAGACTTTCTACACCACCTCTTTCTTTCTTTTCAAAGTTATTGTTTAAACAGTGTGTGCACAGCAAGCAGACAGGTTGCAATAGTACAGATTTTCACAAGCTGATTATGAAATTAAACTTGAATAGAATTAATTTGTTCTTTTCTGAATAATTTACAACTTATGTTAAAACAGTTGTCAACAATGCAGACAATTCCCATGTACGTGGAGCTTTGCCTTGTTGTGGGTTAGCCTGTTTATTGACGTCATATAATATCAGCATATATGTCATATCTTGTGCTCACACTCGCATTGAATTTGGATTGGAAACTTTCCATTCATCAAACAATGAATAGTTGTTAAATAAGAAGTGCATTTTTATTCCACATTAATAATAATATGAAATGTTTCTTTGGAAATTAGCATTTATTTCTGAAGGATCATGTGACACTGAAGGAGTAATGATGCTGGAAACTCAGCTTTGCCATCACAGGAATAAATAACATTTTAAAATAATCAAAGAGAAAGCTGTTTATTTTAAACTGTAATAATATTTCACAATATTATTGTTTTACAGTGTTTTTGATTAAATAAATGTAGCCTTCACTCTTAAAAATAAAGGTGCTTCGCGATGCCATAGAATAACCTTTTCGTCTAAATGGTTCCATAAAGAACCTTTAACATCTGAAGAACCTTTCTGTTTGACAAAAGGTTCTTTGTGGAGAAAGAAGGTTCTTCAGATTATAAAAAAAGGTAAGAAAGAGATGGTTCTTTAAAGAACCTTTGACTGAATGGTTCTTTGTGGAACCAAAAATGGTTCTTCTATGGCATCGCTGTGGAGAACCTTTATTTTTAAGAGTGTTGGTGAGCATAAGATACACCTTTTAAATCCTTTATACAGCAGTATACATTCTTGCAGAAGTATCTTTATGTAACCATAATCCTCTTGAACCATTTTGTGGAAGAAACCAGTTTATGACGTACTCTTTATTTCCATAACATTTAAATTGTCATTCCTGTAGATTGATATCAAGGAGGAGAAGTCAGAGGAGACTGTCAGTGCAAATGACTTGATTACGAGAAGCATGGAGTTGGCAGGTGTGACTGGAGTTTTTCTCTAAAAATGGCTTAGTCACGAAACGTCTTCCTAATTCCATCTTCTCTTCTATAGTTATAGGTAACCAGTATGCCGTCTCAGGAAACCTGGAAATGGCTGTGAAATATTTTACAGATGCTATAAAACACAATCCTAAAGAGTATAAGTAGGTGTTGACCGTTTTAATTACAACATAACTTTCTAGTTCGATCAAAGGTTGCACATTAATGTGTTTTTGTTTGTCTTTGGTGCAGGTTATTTGGGAATCGTTCTTACTGCTATGAAAAGATGCTGCAGTATGAGAAATCTTTAAATGATGCTGATATTGCTCTTTCTATGAACCCCAAATGGATTAAAGGTCTTTACAGAAAAGGCAAAGCGCTTGTTGGACTGAAGGTATTACTATAGTGTTTTGCCAGTGTCATCCATCATTTAGAGTACAGGCTCATCCACAAATGCCCCTCTGCTATTTTATTCTCACACAATCTTGTTGTTTCCCCTTCTGTCAGAGATACTATGAAGCCAAACTTACATATAATGAAGTGTTAAAACTGGACAGCACATGTAAGGACGCAGCTGAAGAGATGATGAGTGTGCAGCTCATGCAGCTTATGGTGAGTGGTGAGAGTAGCTAATGGATCACACTTTGTTTTAATGCTGATGCTGCTTGAATATTGGCAGCAGCTACATATTGGTTTTATGTTGTCTATTTGTTATAAAAAAAAAACACGAATGGTAATGTCGAGAGATGCTTGTTTCATCAACAGGAAATGGGATTCACTAAAGAGCAGAGTTCAAACGCCCTTATTCTTCATGGAACTGTAGAAAAAGCCTTAGAAAGTCTCTCTGGTCAGTCAGGTATGATAATACTTGATAAAAACATGTATATATCAGGGACCGAAATTAAAGTTTCCGTTAAGGGGCAGTATTTGCCCCCTGGGAGTGAGTTCTTGGTGTATTTTTAACTTTGTAAGGTAATTATAGAAATTGCCCTTTTTAAATGTTTTTTATTTCATATTTTAACAATTTATGTATTAAAGGGATAGTCACCCAAAAATGACAATTCTATCATTAATTACTCACCTTCATGTCATTCCAAACCAGTGAGCCCTTTGTTCATCTTCAGAACACAAATCTGAATCTGAGAGCTTTCTGATCCTGCATAGACTGCAACAGAACTTGTTGAATGAAGTCGTTATTGTTGTTTTTTGTTTTTACGCATAAAAAGTATTCTCATAGCTTCATAAAATTTAAGGTTGAACCACTGATGTCACATGGACTATTTTAACGATATTCTTACTACCTTTCTGGACCTTGAATGTGGTAGTTGCATTGCTGTCTATGCAGGGTCAGAGAGCTCTCGGATTTCATCAAAAATATCTTAATTTGTGTTCCGAAGATGAACGAAGGCCTTACAGGTTTCACTCAACAGATGTGTATGTGATTGGTTATGATGCACTGCAACTGCAAAAAACAATGTGTACAAAGAAATCTTTGATGCAGCATGAGCAGATATAAATGTGATGCTACAATCAACACTTTTTATTAATTTCCACATTCCACTTTAATCATGACAGTAGTCAAATGTTTTAATTTAAATGTGCAGGGGCATGTTTTGTCCACGTATCCTGTTCGTTCCTTCCTAGTCTTTTTTTTATTTATTTTTTTTAAACATCAGAAAGATGCTGATTTCCATAAATATGAATATGCATGTGTATATAAATAGTGAGGGGGACAAATACAAGTAATACATTGAGGTTGCATTTAACTAACTCTCGTTCTATGCAGGTTTAAGCCCTGTCCTAGTGCCCGGAGAGTGCGAGTTTATGTCCGTAAAGCAAAACCCACAACCACCAGCTAAATTCCTCCTCAGACCTCTTGCTCAGAATCAGCCTCGACACAGTTTGCCAACCGCTTCTCCAGTTTGTCGTCATCCTCCGTAAGACACACACATACAGGCATTTGTGCTACAACCTTTCACCTCAAAATTGCCTGAATCTGGCTGTCTTTCATCCCTAAACAGACAGCTATTCCCCATCTGGGTCGGAGATCTGGTGCCTTCTATAAGCGAGCCAAAGCTTTATAACTTATTCAGATCGTAAGTGACCTTATTTGTTTTGCGAACATCTTTTAACCAGTAAAATGCTTTATTCAGCATTGATGTGATGGAGCACATTTTAAGTTGTATAAATTTATCTTTATGAAACAGTGTTGGGCATGTCCATAGTGTAAGAGTGTTACCAATGAGACACTGTGCATTTGTTAACTACACAAAGAAGGAGGACTGTGAGAAAGCCATAGAAGATTTCCATGTGAGTATGTTTGTTCTGTTGTTTTGTTCAGTGGAATGTAAGATATGCAGATGACCATAGAGCTGCTTATAATATGTCTAACCCTTTTCAGGTGATATCAGTGGTTGGGGTTTGTCCTCTGTTTCCACTGAAATGAAGATCTTGCATCAATTTTGTCCTTTCAATGAGGGGAAAAATAACAGTCTGTATGTTTGTTTTTGTTATATGCAGGATTATGCCATTGATGGGACAACTCTAGTGGTGCGTTATCCAGATAGGATTCACGCACGTCTTGGCGTGTCCAGAGATGCATCTACAGAGTCCACAGGGAAGAATGGGTGAGTGAACATGTTGTTTCTGCATGTTTTTTTTTTTTTATGTTGCACATGAGTGATAAAACTGTGTTTAGGTTTTTGAGCTGTATGATCAGAATGAACAACTTTAAAGGAGTTGTTCACCCCAAAATGGAAATTTGCTGAAAATATACTTATCCTCAGGCTGAAAGGATAAGTGTACTTACTTTTTTTATTTTTTTTTTACACTTTACTGATTTTTACTGAGTGAAATGTAACCGTATATCACTTGCTCGCCTCTGCAGTGAATGGGTGCCGTCAGAATGAGAGTCCAAATAGCTGATTAAAAACATCACAATAATCCACAAGTAAGCCACATGATTCCAGTGGAACAGGAAATGCTATATGTACTGCTCATGTACTCACATTCACAAAGCAGATAGTTGCTTTACTATTACTTAAATACTTTACACCACTGGATTATTGTGATGTTTTTATCAGCTGTGTGGCACACAAATGCTATGATTTAATTAAATAATTCTATGCGATGCCGTTCTAATCCAGTAGCCTATATGCGCTTTAATTATTTACATGCGTGTAGGTTAAGTACGTGCGTCACACGGCGGCTCCGTTCACAGTAGTTCCACAGGAACTGTTATCATTTACATGTGTGGAGCGACTCAAACTCCATCTCTGCATGTTGTTGTGATTTTGGGTTTATTATAACGTCCATCTGGGAAACGCAACGTGCGCCATTTCATCAGATTTGTAAGCTAAATCATTTATAAATCTACGCAAACTCAGGAGAATACATCGCAGTTTCAAAATAAAAGCTCAAACCCTTACTCTGAGTTTACACGTTTTGATGTCCACATATTCGTTTAATTACAGTGGCTATAGCATTTCTGTCATAAAAAAATGACCAAATATTAAAGGGTAAGTGGACATTTGAGTTAAATGGTGCTTGGTCAATATTAAACAAGGATTAGATCGCACAGTAATGTGTAAAAACAATTGTCAGGCCGTTGACGCCCCTTTGCAGGCCTTTGTTGTAATGCGTACTGTACATTTAGCTCTATTGTTTAATAATACATTATGTATTTTAACAATTTTGTTCAATAAAACCATATGATTTCTTGCTTTTGATACTTTATTTGAACTAATTATGATTGCCTCATTGCTATTTTATATGCATTTTAAGTCATTTTAAAGGCTATTGTTCACTTGCATCTATTTTTATTACCAGAAAAAAATGTATTATAATTATAGGGCACTATGAAATCTGTTTTTATTTCCAAATTAATTTTTTTCCATTTTTCTATACTCCGTTTTAATGGTTAAATTAAATTTTATTAATCAAAAAGCCTGTCTAATTAATTTCGTTTTACAGTTTTATCTTTACCAAATTCTGTTTTCCATTATTTTCTGGATTCCATTTTAATGGTTTTTTTTAAAGGATTTTTTTTTTCAGAAGTACTGCACATTTATGTTTTTCTCCTAAATAAATTCTGGTAAATAATATTTCTGGTAAATATTCCTTTAAAAAGTGTTTTTTGATTTTTGACTAGAACACGTGGATATGTTGTCATTCTTACACTGATACTGAACTTTGATTTCAGTGATTTGGACTATGAGATGGACACTTGCTTCTTGCACTCTGTTGCACTTTACTTTTTTACTTTTGGATTTCATTTGGTTTAATGAAATATAGTTAGGATTTTTTTTTTCAGAAGTACTGCACATTTATGTTTTTCTCCTAAATAAATTCTGGTAAATAATATTTCTGGTAAATATTCCTTTAAAAAGTGTTTTTTGATTTTTGACTAGAACACGTGGATATGTTGTCATTCTTACACTATGATACTGAACTTTGATTTCAGTGATTTGGACTATGAGATGGACACTTGCTTCTTGCACTCTGTTGCACTTTACTTTTTTACTTTTGGATTTCATTTGGTTTAATGAAATATAGTTTAATAAAATATTCTTAAGTAAAATTGCAGATTTTTTTTGTGGGAAATTAGTCGATAGATTAATACAAACTCCTCTACATCTTGGATGGCCTGAAGATGAGTACATTTTCAGCAAATAGATAAAAAACATTTTTTTACATTTCTAAATTTAAAGACCTATTCCTCAAATGAAAGATGTGAAATAGATATGACAGTAATTTTATAATGATATGATTGTGTAACTCGATTGTTAAGGTTTAATGGTAATTGTGTATTTTTTTTATTTTTTTGTCTGTGCTTTTTATTTTTTCCCTCAGCAAACAGCCTGATGAATGTTATTTTTGGAGGACAAATGGCTGCATTAAGAATGGCTGCACTTACAAGCATATACCAGAAAACAAAGGCATTGACCGAAATAAGGCCAAATCACACCCCTGATTCCCAGCACACCGACAGGGATTTAACCGTCTCAATCACTGTAATTAGTTGGATACAGTAAATATTCACATGGATAAAACGTCAGCATGGGGCTTTGGTGTTTGTTTGGTCATTTTTCTGAATATTTGATCATTTCTGTTTAAAAAAATAGTCTTAATATCAGTCTGTACACAAAGTTGAAGAGAGTTTTAATTTTGGACAGTGATGGCTGCATTTTAAGCAATTTATTCTTTTTTTTAAATTTAATTTTATTCTTTTTTTTGTCCCACAGAATAATACATTCCTTCTTACCAAGTCAGTTATTGGTTTTAATGTTTTTCAAGATGGTGACGGTGAAGTTTTATATTAAGGCTGTCAAAAGTTTAATGTATGGTCACTGCAGATTTTTTTTACAGCTATTGAGAAAATAATATTTGCCTTCTGACCCTATCTGAGGGTTTTAAACCATAAGTATTGTTACATTGAGAGGTTTTATTTGGACTTCTTATCTGCAGGTTTTAACCTGCTTCTGTAAAAGCTGAAATGTCACAAGTTAAAATAATTAAATTTGTCAGTACTCCTGATGTACTCTGCCACTTCTGCTGTAGAGATGATCTGCAGTAGATAAGGGGAAAAGTCCATGTAGTTGTAATTGATATATCTGTAAAGCAATGCAAAATGACTCTGATACAATAAAAGGTGTCCTTTTTACCTGTCATTATTTAAACGTTTATAATATGTAACCTAATATCCTAGCTTGTTTTTCACCAAAAACAAAGTTGTCATTACTTAATTAAATGGTTTATAAAAAACAAAAATTTATCAGGATGAAGTAGACCCCTGAAACCCTTGTAATTAAAAGAGGAAATCTTACCGATGAACGACAAGTCGATTGTCAAGAGGAAGATGAGAGACACCAGACCTAACAATGCAGATGAGCTGAAGGCCACTGTCAAAGCAACCTGGGCTTCCATACCACCTGAGCAGTGCCACAGGCTGATTGTCTCCATGCCACGCTGCACTGATGCAGTAATTCATGCAAAAGGAGGCCCAACCAAGTATTGAGTACATGTACAGTAAATGAACATACTTTCCAGAAGGCCAACAATTCACTAAAAATGTTTTTTTTATTGGTCTTATGAAGTATTCTAATTTGTTGAGATGGTGAATTGGTGGGTTTTTGTTAAATGTGAGCCAAAATCATCACAATTAAAAGAACCAAAGACTTAAACTACTTCAGTCTGTGTGCACTGAATTTATTTAATACACGAGTTTCACAATTTGAGTTGAATTACTGAAATAAATGAACTTTTCCACGACATTCTAATTTATTGAGATGCACTTGTATATATTTGTTTTGCAGATGCCATGTACAATACTTTCTTCATGTTTGGGGGAGCAGGTCTGCCAGTGATCAACTCGGTTTCTCTTGCAACAGAATTAATACTGCAAGTGTGTAGGTGTCAATGCCTAAACAAAAATGTCTGATTTGGAGAGGTCATTAGTTTTAGTTTTATTTTTTTTTACTAATAATTTCTTCTCTTCTATCCTTCCATTTATAAGACAAGGGGGAGAGAACAGTGGATGATCTGCATGTATTAGTGCTGCCATTTGAAAGCATTATGGTTGGTGTGTGGCTGATTTTACAGATCCATGAATAGTTTCTGTGGTACATTATCCTTCTCATGTATGAGAGTCCTTATTGATATGTCATATTTTCATATATGAATTACCGGGGTAATGGCATGGGGAGAGTAAGTTGACGACTTTTTCCAATTATTAACTACACATTTTGAAGTCAGCAGTATATGATAACCCAGTAATGGTATTGTTTTGTAGATTGTCCATTTACCAAACTATTTCATTGTATTGATTTATGTCTTGTGTATTGCTTAATTGCTGTACTGTTTTAACTAATTGTCTTTCAGTATACAGAAGGAGCTGTATGCACTATACTTTGTGGCACAGTTCATATCACGGGTAACTTTATTTTAGAGGGTGAGTAGTGTATAAATGCGTTTAATTCCTACATTTTATTGCAATGCTGTATAATGACTTATAACCCATATTTGGTTCTGATGCCAGAATATACTAGTGAAAAAATCCTCAATGGGAAAACATATTGTATATTGCTCCAAACCTTTATCCTATAAATCCTAAAATAACGGTGTGTGTTTAAAATTAAAGCAAGGAGATATTGATGAATCAGATAATTTGTCAGAGATTTGTCTTTCTGAGATCCAAAGATGTCAGCCAGAGGCAGCGTCATTCCTGGAAGAGAGAGAACTTGGGAGGTTTAAAACGTCTTAAGCAACTTACCATGTATGATGAGCTAATGTTACCCTACCCATGCTAACTTTATGTAATTGATTTCAATTGAAAATTCAAGAATTATTGTACAATTAAGTGTCATTTATTGTACAATAAAATGCTTAAATGCTTTTCATACTTCAGCTAATGGATTTTGAATATAAAATTGTATAGTGAAAAAAACTGCTTATATTCTTAATTTTTCTGTTCCCACTTTCAATAAACAATACTATAAACAATAAGTACGTGACTGTACGGTTTTCTTTAAAATATGTTTCACATTAGATTCACATAGCTAATTCAATAAAAAAAAATGTTTTTAAATGTCTGGAAACATGCAAAATGTCTCTATATTAAAGATGTATCAGTCTGCCCTGCCTCCTGATATGCTACTCCAGCTAAAAAAGAAACACAAAAACAATCGGCAGCATCATGACACTGCTGAGCTGTTGATTGGCTGAGGATCTGTGTGTGTGTGGAGAGAGTGCACTGTATGTGTGTCCTGTATAAAGCACACTGCTCTGCAGCATTTCTGTACTGGTGCAGTGCCGGTTCATCTCCACTAATGGTGTGCAGAACAAGGGGGACTTAAAGAGGAAAAACTTCTCCAACCAACAAAACATCAACATCATATGAAAACCAAACAAAAAGCAACAACAAAAAAAATATCCTGCATCATGAGCTTTGACCCTTTCATCTCCTCCCTCTCCCTGCGATGGGAAGATTCCCCCTCCAGCAGAACCACCTACCGGCTCTCCCGAGGGCCCCTGTCGTCCTCCAGGTGGTCGACACGTTTGGAGCCACTGCAGCGCTGGGAGCAGAGCGACCTGAGTCAGGCGAGCATAGAAAATGCAGAGCTGCTGGAGCTGCGGGCCCAAGAGCGAGAGCAGCTGGTGGGTCTGAACAATCGCTTCGCATCCTACATCGAGAAGGTGCGACACCTTGAGCAACAAAACCGGGTGCTGCTCCTACAGCTGGAGGGCCTGCGGCGCAGGCAGAGTCAGCCGTCCCGTGTGCAGCAGCTCTACCTCCAGGAGGTACGGGGCCTCAGGGAGCAGCTGCACCAAGAGGCCCAGAATAAAGCACGCATGGAGGCGCAGAGGGAGAAATTGCGGGAGGCACATGCACAGCTGCACGAGCGCTGGGAGGAAGAGGCACGGCAGCATAGCCGGGCAGAGGCAGAGGTGCAGAGGTTGCGGGAGGAGGCGGGTCAGATCGCTCTGTGCAGCTGTGATGCCGAGGCCAGCGTGGTCTCCCTGACGCAGGAGTTGGCCTTCTTGAAGCAAGTGTTTGCAGAGGAGCAGGAGGGGTTGAGGGTCCAGCTACAGGTTGCCAGCCTCAGCGTGGAGCTGGACACAAGTAGACCGGACCTGTCGGCCGCTCTGAGAGAGATCCGAGTGCAGTATGAGAGCCTGGCTGGACGCAACATGCAGACCGCCGAAGCCTGGTTCCGGGGGAAGGTGGCGAGCGTAGTGGAGCTGACAGATAAGCAGGAGGAGGCTGTGCACTTAGTACGTGAGGAGACCGCTGAGTATCGACGGCTGCTGCAGTCCCGTTCGTCTGAGGTCGAGGCACTGAGGAATGTCATCGATTCTCTGAATGCACAACTAGGGGAGCTAGAGGAGACGCAGGACACTGAGGTCACCAAGTACCAGGTATAGATCACCAGCAGCAATCAATCCAAGTATAATTGCACCACGTACGCAGTACGACCACACAAATGTCTCAGTGGAGACACTCTTAGAAGTGAGGTCATTATGCTATTGACTGCAGAAACATTCTGTATAAAAGAGAAGAATAATGAAATGGAAAATAATCAGAACAATCTTTATTTGTGTCGATGGGCATAATACGCTCATATAAAATGTCCAAAAATCGTACCGTTATGGGTACAACAGCTTGTCACTGGGGCAGTAGTCTTAAGCAAACAACGTTGTACCTTATCTACCCCTATATTGTACCTAAGAGTAGTAATATGTAAAGTACAACTGTCAACCTTTTAGGGGTAGATGAGGTACAAAAATGGCAACTGCCACGGTGACAAGCTGTTGGCCCCTAAACGTACAATTCTCTGACTTTTCTCTGCTTCAAGTCTTTGTGTTTCCTTATTTGTTGAGGACAAAGACTTGACACAAAGACTGTAAATTTGCTTTTACCACGACAAGTCAGTGTGCTGACCTTTACTGTTCTAGAGTCTCAGCATTGATGGAAAAATATTTCTGCTGTGCTTTTGGCATTGTAAGGTCCAAGTGATACCAAAGTTGCAGAAATGTTACTGATGCGGACTCATTCCATCAGTGCTGAGTCATGACTGACAAACGGATTAGGACAGATGAGACTGATTCTAGAGGGAAAGGTAGTGCTGACTAAAATCTTTACGATCTATGAAGTTCTGCAGTTACACTTTACTTGAAGGGGTGTGCATAAGACTGACATGACACCTTCATAATCATGACATGACACCTACATAATCATGACATGACACATGTCATGAATATGAAGGGTTTTTTATGCATATTTATGACAACTGTCATTAAGTGTCATTCGCTCAGTTATGTAATTTATTATGCAAAGATGACATTGTTTGAGATGTCTTTGTTATGGGCTATGGTTAGGGATAAGGGTAGGGGTAGGGTTAGGTCAAATAATGTCATATTTGCATTAAAATGACATAACTGAGCGAATGACACTTAATGACAGTTGTCATAAACATGCATAAAACCTCCTTTATATTCATGACATGTGTCATGTCATGATTATGTAGGTGTCATGTCATGATTATGAAGGTGTCATGTCAGTCTTATGCACACCCCTTCAAGTAAAGTGTTACCAGTTCTGCTCTACTACTCTGTATCTCTGGCACAAAAACAGTGTGTAGGAACACTGAAGCATATCAGCATTAATTTATGCTTTGAAATTTTCTTTGAACAACTTCTAGGAGAGGATAAATGACCTAGACAGGGACATCGCTGATGCGAAAGAGGAAATGTCACGCTATTTGCGGGAGTATCAAGATCTGCTTAACGTGAAGATGGCTTTGGATGTTGAGATTGCAGCTTACAGGTAATATACTTGACAGTATGACACTTGCAGTTTCTTTAATCAATTTAACTTAAAACCATTCTTGTGTATTCAAAAAGAATCAAGAATAACTTTGATGTTAGATCACAAATGAGTACTGATTTAATGCGGTTTGTTTTGAACTTAACTTTATTTTTGTCTTTACAGGAAACTCCTGGAGGGAGAAGAAATTCGATTTACGTATTCCACCCTACCAGCCCTGGCCTAAACCCCTAAAACACAAAACCCTAGTAACTCACATTCATCATATTCATATTTTAAATATAAATATATCACCTTCCCAAACACTGAGATGCACATAAATCTACTCAGCCCCCCTCCCCCCCCAAAAAAACCCTCGTCGCCAAATCCATATCCATAACCTTTACATTTACTTTCAATCCTAGTTCTTTAGTTAATTACACCCAAATTCCACCATTTAACCATGAAACTAAATCGCAGCATGTCATCGCTTTAAAGTCAGACGAGCCCTTGTGTCACACAAGAGGTACACATAATGAGGTCCCCCTTCTTCTCTACACTTGAAAATGGACAATGACCGCCTTGGAGACATCGCTAAGGGCAGCACTCACTCAGCCAGAGCTCAGTGTCATGTTGGCAGATTCTAATGGAGGACCTTAGATGGTTTAACTTAAAGAATACTACATTGTTCTGCAAATAATAGTTTGACATTTTTATGTTTCCCAGCACCCACTGAAAAATCAGATTAGCCAATGATCCCTTATATGCAAACTTTTAACCAATTGTTTGTTGAGGTGAATCGTTGTTCAGTCTCAACTCACTTTGGGTGCTAGAAATGGACTAAAACCAATTTGTTAATTCGACATTAGACCAAGAATCAGTCAACAGGACACTGTGCACCATCCCTGGCTCTTTAGATTACATGTAGTTAGTGTAACAGTTAAGTTTTAGCTATGTTAAGTTAGAATGTGTTCATTTTAGTAAACGTTGTAGTGATATTTAATTTGCTATATGTCTGTGTTCTGCTTCTCATATGTTTGTTTGGTTGAGAATATTTGATTATTTTGCTTTAGCATTTACAGTATCTGACTTGATAAAAGCATGACTGAAAATCAAGAGTAGAAATAAAAGCTCTAGAACTGGAGTTTTCAGACTTGTGGTTAAAATACAGCATGCTTTCATCTGCTTTTGTTGTGTCATCTAAGTTAAAATGTTTGTCAATTATCAGTAATTTGAAAATGAACAAGAAACCGAGGCTGATTATCATGGCAGTCTCTGAACTGAATGGTGCTGTATGTTTGCACCTAAAATAGATGCTGAATAAAGCAACAGTACCTCTTCTGGAGCACATCTCTGGTGTGTGTTTGTGTGCAAGACATGCAGTGAGGTCCAGATATCCAAAAATTGCCCATTAAAACATCTTTGGAACATTTTCACATTAAGATGGAAAAGATGGATAAGCAGGTTTATGATGAATGACTCAAACCTGATTCTATTAGTTAACAATAACGGTGTGATCAGTGTAGCCCAATTCCTGAAAGCATGCTTTCATCTGCTTTTGTTGTGTCATCTAAGTTAAAATGTTTGTCAATTATCAGTAATTTGAAAATGAACAAGAAACCGAGGCTGATTATCATGGCAGTCTCTGAACTGAATGGTGCTGTATGTTTGCACCTAAAATAGATGCTGAATAAAGCAACAGTACCTCTTCTGGAGCACATCTCTGGTGTGTGTTTGTGTGCAAGACATGCAGTGAGGTCCAGATATCCAAAAATTGCCCATTAAAACATCTTTGGAACATTTTCACATTAAGATGGAAAAGATGGATAAGCAGGTTTATGATGAATGACTCAAACCTGTGATCAGTGTAGCCCAATTCCTGAACGATTGACTCTTTTGAGTCGGTTCTTTTTAGTGAACAAAACCCTCATGAATCAGTCAGACACATTAATGATTCAGTCTGAGTTACTTGCTGAACTTACGTTTTGTCATGTCCAATTCAGAAAAACATGAATAAAATAAAGTACAGTATAAATAAACGATAATAAATAACTACAAATTGTTGTCCCTTTGAAGCCCATTTCTGCCACACACACACATTTATATATACAGTATATATATATATATATATAAACATTATTTGGTAACTTAAAGTGTAAATTGTGACATACAAGTCATAATTATGACAGTGTTTTTATTAATTTATTTATATATTTCCATGTCGTAATTGTCAGTTTGTTGTCATTTTGACTCTTTGTCATAATTAACTGTTTTAATATGATGTAACCAAAGTGGTCGACTTTTAATGTCATCATTTTAGCTTTTAATGTCATAATAATGATCATCATTTTGACTTTTATGTCATAATTATAATTTACCTAAGCTTTTTTTCTTCTTATGTGGCAGAAATGTGCTTCCACAGAGACAACAACCATGTATACTGGCTGTTCATGTGACTGGCTTTTTATGTAGATATATTATATTATGCATTTTTGTCAGCGCTGTTTAATCAAAAAGGAATACGTTACCAAATTGTTGTTTGTTTAGTATTTTTAACCAACGGATGCTTACCTTATTACCTCGGTTATGCCGCCTCTAGGCCGCTTTTTAGAACATTTTTTCCACATATTTCTTCCGACGCAGGCTAGAACGGTTAATGGCACCGTTAAGGAGCCGAAATCGTTCACATAAATCATAATCATAACAGTAGTTAATTTCCCTTGTTCGCAGTTCTGCTTCCTTCCAGCGCGCGGCAGTAGAGAGCGCGTAGCGTTCAGCTCAGTCGTGACTGTGGCTCGAGTAAAACAAACAGCTTTTCGCATCGACCATACTGCTTTAAATTCTTCTGGGAACTGTAGTCTGTGCGGATTACCAGAAACAGTGGAGCATGCACTATTAGGTCGTGCTGCTTATGATAATGAAAGAGCATTTCTGTTGGAAGAATTAAAAGAAATAGGGATAGAAAATATTACACTTAAAACTTTGTTGAATAATGGCTTGAATCGTTATAAAATATATAATGCTTTAATGACATTCTTTTAAAAAGTAGATCTGTTTAACAGGATTTAGAAGGGATTTTTCTATTATTATTATAATATATATATATATATATATTTTAATTTGTAATTTAGTTCTTCCTATTCCATCAATGGTCCACACTCCAGCCCAGTAGGTGGCGGGAATGCACCTATCGTTTGTTTGCCAACCGCCATAAAACTCCAAAAGAAGAAGAAGAACAACAAACATCTTCCGTGGTTAAAGTTCAAGAACATGGCGGCCTAGTGAAGCTGCTCAATGTTATATAGCCATGCTGGAATCTGTTACTGTATAATACTATACTATATTCCTTAATTCCTTTAGGGTTTGACTGTATGTTCTGCATAGACGCTTAAGGTTAACCATAATAAGATTTAATCTTCAACATGTTGCGGGCTTTATCGAGGTGTCATGCTCCTGTCGTCCGTCTTCTCTCTCCTCGTACTGCTGTTTTGGTCGAAGCTGTCAGGGGAAGAAAATCTCGCACAGACCCCATAGCGAAGTCAAAACTGGGACGGATCAAGACTCCCCCTCCCGTAGATCCAGTAGAAATGGTTGTACTAAAGGAGCGTTACACTGAATACAATCTGGTTTTAAGAGCCCTGCGGTAAGACTGCATTACATTAAACCTTTTCCTGACTGATTATGATGTCTAGTCACCAGTGAATACATCTGGTTTTCTGATTACCAAACTCACGCTATTTATTATCACAGTTGAGACTTAAGCCAGTTGAGTTTGAGACTGACAATCTCAACTGACATATCTGAACATGTTATGCATGTAGACTTGAGTTCAAGGAGCAGATGTTGAGGAAGAAATATGAAGAGGAGGTTGGTTCCGTGGCAGAGGAGAGAACTAAAAGGGAGGCAGAAGAGCATCGGTCACTGATGGCCTTGAATGATGCTGAAAACCTCAGAATGCGTGAGATAAGGTGAGTCATTTAGAGGTGAGATACCTAGGGGGCATTTTGTGAGAAGGTTCTAGCTGCGTGAACAGAGTAGTATGTCTGAATTCACAGTATTCATAAAACAGTAGACAAAAAGTCCTTGGATGACCTACAATATCTGGCGAGAACGGGCACTTGATTATCTCACGAGGCTGCAAAAGATTTGTGCATGGCAGTTCAAGGGATAGTTCACCCATACATGAACATTTGCAGTTAATTGACTCCCCCTTTAGGGGCTCTGATGACATTCCCTAATTGGCTTTTTTGTTTTAGGGGGTGTAACTTGTAGTGATGTGATTTATGGTGGTGAGGGATGCAGTCAGATATACTTGCTTTTCGTTGCTGTTTGAAATGAATGTGTACCATCTGGTCTTCAAGAGCGCAACGCATGCAGAAGGAGGCTGAGGCCGCTGAGCTGAAGAAGAGAGAAGCAGCCATCTTACGCCAGCAAGAGCTGGAGAGCTACATTAAAGAGAAAGAAAGACAAATTCTTCTACTACAGGTGAGTGCTTTTACAGAAATTTTGTTCAAACTTAAACTATGTATGAGTAGTGCTGTCATGTTTTGTGTTGCAGTATTTTTATTTGATTAATTTACAAACTGAAGATATTTTATACATTTCTGAAAAGGATGACATGCTTTATTCATGTTATTATATTTGATTAGATAGGGTTTTGGGGGTTTTATGATCTAACCCCTCTCTCACCCTGCATTCATCTGTATTTCAGGAAGAGGCAAAGGACTTCATCACACCGGACAATCTAGATCAGCGTATTGAAGAGGCTCTTGACAACCCGAAAAACTACAACTTTGCCATTGATAAAGAAGGACGTGTTGTCAAACGGACTGCATTTCAGCAATAAGGACTTCAAAAACCTAAATACATACAATGTACATAAAATATATACTGTCAGTGTCATCGTTTAAACTGTATGGACAAAACAAAAAAATGTTTTTCTCAAAACTGATCCATATGAGAGTGCTTTCTGACCCTCTGCAAGTATTATTAGTGAGTGATATGTGAGGAACTCAAAATATCTCAAATATACTAAAGTCTCTTAGTCTCTGTCTTCTTATGATGGTCTTCACTAGTCAAAATAGTTAATACAGTAAAAGCACCAACTAATGTCATGACACCTAAAAATGGCAAAACAAATGTCCAGTAAGTGTGTGCTGAATTAATTCTAATTACCTTAAATGTAGAATAATTGAAGTGCCACAAAATGTAACCATAACACTTAAACATTATACATGCTAGCAAAAGTGTTTTTAGTTTGTTCATGAGGTTAAAGGGTTAGTTCACCCAAAAATACAAAAATCTGTCATTAATTACTCACCCTCATGTCGTTCCAAACCTGTAAGACCTTCGTTCATCTTCAGAACACAAATTAAGATATTTTTGATGAAATCTGAGAGCTGTCTGACCCTGCATAGACAGCAACGCAACTGAAATGTTCCCAAGTCCAGAAACGTAGCAAGAAGATCTGTAAACTAATCCATGTGACATCAGGGGTTCATCCGCAATTATACGAAGCTACGAGAATACTTTTTGTGTGCAGAAGAAAAAAACGACTTCATTCAACAATTCGTCACAGAACAGCATACGTTGTTTACGTCCAGCTGATATTCTCCAAAATGGCACCAGGGTGATGCGGAGGCGACGAATTGTTGAATGAAGTTGTTTTTTTCTTTTGCGCACAAAAAGTATTCTCGTAGCTTCGTATAATTGCGGATGAACCCCTGATGTCACATGGATTAGTTTACAGATCTTCTTGCTACGTTTCTGGACTTGGGAACATTTCAGTTGCGTTGCTGTCTATGCAGGGTCAGACAGCTCTCAGATTTCATCAAAAATATCTTAATTTGTGTTCTGAAGATGAACGAAGGTCTTACGAGTTTGAAACGACATGAGGAATTAATGACATTTTTGGGTTTTTCCCGTGTTTTTGTTTTGTTGTAAATATTCACAATCCTTGCGTCGCATCTCACAATAACAACAGTTACTATACATTCAGATTGAATAATGCACTTTTTTTTATAGGTTATTAATATGAATACTGAAGATAATTAATTTTTATCCATAAAATGATTGAATAATCAACAAACAATCCATGAATTGTATTTAAACTTTTACATTCTTGCCTCATCTTACATTGCCGGGGAAATAGATGCTCAATTCAGATCTGCATATCATACTACTCTAAAAATATAATGATATAGCATACTACTCTTTATATAACGATATGGTAAAAAAGTAGTATGCGGTTCTATATCAGCAAAGAGTTTCAAATTCAGCAAGAGTTTGACATCAAATTAATCAAAGATATTTAATAATTCAATTACATTTATTACACTATCACTTAATCATATCTACATAATATTTCTGATTAGTAAGGTTTAACTTGTCACACTAGACAAAAATGTAGGAATTGGCTGGCTTGTCAGATGGAGTCTCCCACAGGGTTGCCAGGTGTGTGTAACAAAACCAACAAACCCAATGACTATCCAAATATCAAAACTCAGCATATGCAACTCTCATACCTAAAATACGTATTTTACAGTCACTAGTATATGTAATACACAATTTCAACTTTAAAATCACTAGTAGTAATCATAAATAATCTGTTTTCATATAATAAAGACATTGCATCAAAGAAATGACATTATGTCTAAGGTAAAGAAAAAACTCGTGGCAGAGTTGGTAGAATGTAAAATATTTCAAAATGCAAATTTCAGTCGATAATCAATGCAATATGCAAACCTCTTTAAACCGCGGGAAAAATCAACCTACATTTACTCAATTGACGGGATAACCGCGAACTTGGCAACCCTGAGCTCCTCAGACATGTCCATACATGCGCAGACGCGTTGGCCAACTACTGCTTCCGGTACAGTCACCGAGACAGACCCTACAGGAGAAGAAGAAGAGCCGAGGACTGGACAGGCGCCTCGACAAGCATATGTGAAGAACATTTGAACCACATATTCATATTTAAAGAAGATTTTATATACATTTTCACAGGAACTTTTGCTAATATCTAATGTGTTTGACACAGTGGTGTCCTGCTTCCATCGGGATTGAATGTTTTCTACGATACATCTGATCTGATGCAACATGGCAGCATCACATGTTAATAGATGTCTCATAAGGACAGTCACGAGATGTCTCCGGGACCGCGGTCGGCAGCCAAATGTGATGACAGTAAGGCCTTTCGGACACTTTTCTAACTCCTCTCCAGGTAAAGAGGACCATGAAGCAGGAGCTGTAACGTTAGTCTCACGCCGGAGTTCAGGAGGCGGCGGTCGCAGCGCTCGCCTGGCAGCCGCGCTTGGACTGGGACTCGGAGCAGCAGCATTGTATTCATTAAGAGACGAGGACAATACAGATGCCCTACAGAGGACAGTCGCGCTTAGGCATTTGCTAATTGACAGTTTACTACCGACGGTCCAATGTGCCTCCCCGTTTAAACCGGACAGCCCGCGGTACAAGTATAATTTCATCGCGGATGTGGTTGAGAAGTCCACACCTGCTGTAGTCTACATCGAGATCGTTGGGCGGTGAGTCTGTCAGAAATGCAACGAAACTGTGTTCTAGTCCTGCTGAAACATCTTAAACTAGCTTAAAACGAGTCTCTGAGCTGGTTTAAAGGAGTCTTACATTCTGGTCAAGCTGCTGACAACCCCTTCTTATAAACTAGCCCCCCTGACTAGACTTTTGGAGGCCAGCAAACCAGTTTAGGCTTGTTTAAGTTGTTTTTCTCTTCACAGGGACTTTTTCATTCTTTGTGAACTGGTTGCATCTGACATCTAGGTGTTTAGTTTCAGTTCTGCTGGGTATTGTGACTAATAATATATGCTGTGTTTTTCAGACACCCCTTTTCTGGCCGTGAGGTGCCCATCTCGAATGGCTCTGGCTTCATCATAAGTAGCGATGGCCTGATAGTGACCAATGCCCATGTGGTCGCCAACAAGCGTGGCGTTCGTGTTAAACTGACCAATGGAGAGACTTACAACGCCACGGTCCAGGATGTCGACCAGGCTGCAGACATCGCTACCATCAAAATCAATGCTAAGGTACCAGTGGTGCTTTAATGCAGTGTTTCCCAACCTTTCTTTAGTCGCGGCACCCTTTGGAAATTTTAACAAACTTGTGGCACCCTCAATGGTGGCAATCAGTAGGCTAATTTCTAATGAAGAGGCTAATTTATATGACAGATTTTAATGTAGGCTTTTATACATATGCAAACATTATTTAATCACCATTATAACTAGCTATCTCACAAATTTTTGCTCACTCAGTGTTTTTTTTTATTTTACAGTGGGGTAATTTTGGTGCAGTAGCACGAGATTTGATTGATTTCAAACTTTGAATTGAATAAAAAATGACAAGTAAGCAGTCCGTAATAAAATAAGAACAAATAAAGAAATTAATAATGATAGCACAAATAAAAAATATGCACAAAGTCTCTCGTTAAGCATTTTCCTCCTGTAGAAACATACAGTAAACAGAAACACTTAACATGGCGTAATGTATTAAGATGCTACTAAAATATCAAATTCAATATACAGTTTATTAATATAATGAATATGTATATAGTATTTTCCTATATGCTCCTCTACATTATTAATATACATAACTAATATGTACAGGCAAGCAGGTGAGCCCAGAATAAATGCAACACGCACAATTTCGTGTTAAGCATTTTTCCATATAGAATAAACTGTCTTCAGCTCTTTTATGTCATTGTCTTTGTCCATTAAGCTACATTACGTGTTTTATTTATAATGATTTTCTATAAGAGGAAAATGTTTAACACATTGCGTTCTGGGCTCGTCTGCTTGCCTGTACGGAGTTGATCCTTTTAAAATCACTTAATGCATTTCAAAATGCACGTTCATATTTGTTGGTCTGTATTTGAGTCAACAACAAGACATGTCTTTATCATAGTCAGTTATTATACAACATTAAGCGTTTTGCTGTATGGGAGGACAAGTGAAAGTTTGTGCATTGTGTTCATAGCCATCTGTTTGCCTTGTAGTACATTAAATAATAACTATATATCGAATTTGATCTTTTAATTGAACTTAATGTATCTTAATACATTACGCCATGTTAAGTGTTTATGTTTTTCTACGGGAGGAAAATGCTTATCGAGAGACTTTGTGCATTGCGTTCATATTCTGCTGTTCTGGTCACGGATTTGCGGGTCTTGTCTTTTTCTTGCAGGACCCTGTAGGTTACGGTACTAAGTTAGTTGTAATCGTTTAATCACCACCACAGCGTCACGTCTCCATTGGCAACACGCACGATTTGTGTTGATTGCAAGTGACGTCGCAGGTATCGGAGAGTGCAAGTGACATTGTAATTTAGTTTATTTTTTCTTGCCTTCACCACCTGGCTACTGTTGTAAAATGTTGAGCGATTCAAACAAAAAGTAATCAATAAATAGAACAAAATTTTAAAAAAAAGACTGCAAGTGACATCGCTAGCGGAAGCGCAAGTGTCTTGAGAGCGCAAGTGTCTTGAGAGCGCAAGTGTCTTGAGAGCGCAAGTGTCTTGAGAGCGCAAGTGTCTTGAGAGCGCAAGTGTCTTGAGAGCGCAAGTGTCTTGAGAGCGCAAGTGTCTTGAGAGCGCAAGTGTCTTGAGAGCGCAAGTGTCTTGAGAGCGCAAGTGTCTTGAGAGCGCAAGTGTCTTGAGAGCGCAAGTGTCTTGAGAGCGCAAGGCTGAGAGTGCAAGGCTGCAGCTAGACCCTCTCGGAAATTTCGGTGCATCTCTAATTATTGGCGACATCAGAAATGGATATTATATAATAGATGCTTTTTTGAACATTTTAGCAATTTAAAAATATTAAAAAAGGATTTTTTACACTGCACCCCTGCTCTAAATATTCAGCAGGGATGCATTAAATTTATCACAAGTGACAGCAAAGACACTTACAACGTAACAAAAGATTTCTGTCTCAAATAAATGTTGTTCTTTTCACTTTCTATTCATCAAATAATCCTGAAACAAAGTGTGTCATGGTTTACACAAAAATTCTATGCAGCAAAAACAGTTTTCAACATGGATAATAAAAAGAAATGCTTCTTCAGCACCTAATCAGTATATTAAATTATTTCTGAAGGATCATGTGACACTGAAGACTGGAGTAGACAGGCTGCTGAAAATCCAGCTTCGCCTTCACGGGAATAAATAACATTTTAACATTTATTAATATAGAAAACAATTATTTTAAATTCTAATATTTCACAATATTTTGATTTGTACTGTATTGTGCACATAAGAGGCCCCAAACTTTTTAGTTAAATTGACTTAACTTTTAAAAACACATCTCCTCCATCTTTAGCTGACTCTTGCACTCTCTATTCTAATTCTAATTCTATTCTTTAAAAAAAAAAAAGTGCCCCTTTTAGATATAACTGCTTGTTTTCTTTGAAATTTATCACAAGTGACAGCAAAGACACTTACAACGTAACAAAAGATTTCTGTCTCAAATAAATGTTGTTCTTTTCACTTTCTATTCATCAAATAATCCTGAAACAAAGTGTGTCATGGTTTACACAAAAATTCTATGCAGCAAAAACAGTTTTCAACATGGATAATAAAAAGAAATGCTTCTTCAGCACCTAATCAGTATATTAAATTATTTCTGAAGGATCATGTGACACTGAAGACTGGAGTAGACAGGCTGCTGAAAATCCAGCTTCGCCTTCACAGGAATAAATAACATTTTAACATTTATTAATATAGAAAACAATTATTTTAAATTCTAATATTTCACAATATTTTGATTTGTACTGTATTGTGCACATAAGAGGCCCCAAACTTTTTAGTTAAGTTGACTTAACTTTTAAAAACACATCTCCTCCATCTTTAGCTGACTCTTGCACTCTCTATTCTAATTCTATTCTTTAAAAAAAAAGTGCCCCTTTTAGATATAACTACTTGTTTTCTTTGAAAAAAAAACTAACACTAGCTTCTCTATTCTTTTTGTATTCAGTCTGTTTTCTTTTTATTTATTATACAATTAACAAAAAGCAAAAAAAATGCCTCTAACACTAGCTTGCTCTATTCTTTTTCTATTCTATCTGTTTTGTTTTTATTTATTATATCATTTAAAAAACAACTTGCTACATGCACTAAGCTAACTTGTCATAGCACTTTTACATCATTGCTCTTATGTTGATTTTGATTGCTTCTATTGTCCTCATTTGTAAGTCGCTTTGGATAAAAGCATCTGGTAAATGACTAAATGTTAATGTGTGTGTACATATAATATGTACTCCTACAAATGTTGCATGTCTCATTCTGTTCTCTTCCCTCCTCGTCTCATCCCAGCATCCCCTCCCAACGCTGCGTCTCGGCCAGTCGTCTGATGTGCGTCAGGGGGAGTTCGTGGTTGCCATGGGGAGCCCTTTCTCTCTTAAAAACACAATCACATCTGGAATCGTCAGTTCTGCCCAGAGAGGAAGTAGAGAACTGGGCCTGTCCAACTCCAACATTGACTACATCCAGACTGATGCTACCATAGATGTACGAGCACAGGAAACGACATTAGAGAACTTGGGTATTACTGCTTGTTCATTTCATTTATCAGATAACTCATATATTGCATCACATTTCTATTTTACAGTTTGGAAATTCAGGAGGTCCCCTTATAAACCTGGTGAGTCACTGACTGACATTTACACAACATACCGCTAGTACATTTTGGTTTTAGAAACAAGGAAGTTGAGGTGTTTAATTTTGCAGGTCAGATTGAATTTATAGGTCATTTGACTTATTTGTCTACCTGATCAATCTATCTGAGAACCTGCTGATTGGTCACGTGATGTAATGCATGTGATATGAACTAACATGTGATGTTTGTAACTTTCAGGATGGTGAGGTCATCGGCATTAATACCATGAAAGTGACTGCAGGGATTTCCTTCGCCATTCCCTCAGACAGAGTCCGCATCTTCCTGGAGCGTGCGGCAGACAAACAGAGTAAGAATGACCCTTGACCTTCTCATTCTTGTTAGTGACATCATTTGTATTGAGGTCGCTGATTGATGTGAATCGGCTGTTTTCAGAGTCCTGGTTTGGAGAATCAGGATCAAAACGGCGTTACATTGGAGTGATGATGCTGACTTTGACCCCCAGGTGCCTATCTGTGTTTTAATAACAGACCATAAAAGTGTGTGAGATGGTCACTGTATTTTTTTTTTTTGTATGTTTTTTGCCCTCTCAGTATAATCGAAGAGCTGAAGACGCGTGACATGTCCTTCCCTGATGTTTCTCATGGAGTTCTCATCCACCGTGTTATTATAGGATCTCCCGCCAATAGGTAAGCAGCACTGCTCTCACCCCCATGTTGATAGTCCTCCTGTTGTCGATGTCATTTCCTGTTTTCTGTTTCACAGAGCTGGAGTGAAACCAGGAGATGTTATTGTTGAGATCAACGGGTCAAAGGTGAACTCGTCAGAGGAGATCTATAACGCTGTGAGAACAAGCGACAGCATAAACGTGGTGGTCCGGCGGGGGGCCGACCTCCTCATGCTGCACATGACCCCTGAACACACAGAGTGACGTCCCGTGAAGCTTACGCATATAAATAAGAGAGTAATAAATGGTTCGGCTGAGTGAGAAATGAGAAGCGAAAGATGATTTGAATAATTATTATAGAAGGAAGTTGAGGTGTTTAATTTTGCAGGTCAGATTGAATTTATAGGTCATTTGACTTATTTGTCTACCTGATCAATCTATCTGAGAACCTGCTGATTGGTCACGTGATGTAATGCATGTGATATGAACTAACATGTGATGTTTGTAACTTTCAGGATGGTGAGGTCATCGGCATTAATACCATGAAAGTGACTGCAGGGATTTCCTTCGCCATTCCCTCAGACAGAGTCCGCATCTTCCTGGAGCGTGCGGCAGACAAACAGAGTAAGAATGACCCTTGACCTTCTCATTCTTGTTAGTGACATCATTTGTATTGAGGTCGCTGATTGATGTGAATCGGCTGTTTTCAGAGTCCTGGTTTGGAGAATCAGGATCAAAACGGCGTTACATTGGAGTGATGATGCTGACTTTGACCCCCAGGTGCCTATCTGTGTTTTAATAACAGACCATAAAAGTGTGTGAGATGGTCACTGTATTTTTTTTTTTTGTATGTTTTTTGCCCTCTCAGTATAATCGAAGAGCTGAAGACGCGTGACATGTCCTTCCCTGATGTTTCTCATGGAGTTCTCATCCACCGTGTTATTATAGGATCTCCCGCCAATAGGTAAGCAGCACTGCTCTCACCCCCATGTTGATAGAGTCCTCCTGTTGTCGATGTCATTTCCTGTTTTCTGTTTCACAGAGCTGGAGTGAAACCAGGAGATGTTATTGTTGAGATCAACGGGTCAAAGGTGAACTCGTCAGAGGAGATCTATAACGCTGTGAGAACAAGCGACAGCATAAACGTGGTGGTCCGGCGGGGGGCCGACCTCCTCATGCTGCACATGACCCCTGAACACACAGAGTGACGTCCCGTGAAGCTTACGCATATAAATAAGAGAGTAATAAATGGTTCGGCTGGGGGAGAAATGAGAAGGGAAAG
>NW_015505224.1:2188475-2195128 GCF_001515645.1 Sinocyclocheilus grahami
AGTCCTCCTGTTGTCGATGTCATTTCCTGTTTTCTGTTTCACAGAGCTGGAGTGAAACCAGGAGATGTTATTGTTGAGATCAACGGGTCAAAGGTGAACTCGTCAGAGGAGATCTATAACGCTGTGAGAACAAGCGACAGCATAAACGTGGTGGTCCGGCGGGGGGCCGACCTCCTCATGCTGCACATGACCCCTGAACACACAGAGTGACGTCCCGTGAAGCTTACGCATATAAATAAGAGAGTAATAAATGGTTTGGCTGAGTGAGAAGCGAAAGATGATTTGAATAATTATTATAGGGAACAAGCGACAGCATAAACGTGGTGGTCCGGCGGGGGGCCGACCTCCTCATGCTGCACATGACCCCTGAACACACAGAGTGACGTCCCGTGAAGCTTACGCATATAAATAAGAGAGTAATAAATGGTTCGGCTGAGTGAGAAATGAGAAGCGAAAGATGATTTGAATAATTATTATAGTTGGAGATAATCGTTGGAGAGTTTCAAGAAGGTAATAGGGCTGAACAGTATAGTAGCAAAGCTGGACGCTTGTGTAGTCAAAATGTTATGACTTTTGGAAGTGTATGAATCCGTGTGGATGATTCTGAGCATTACACTGGATAAATATCAGTGTGTCCTCTCAAACTACACTGTATCAATATTGTTTTTGAAGGAATACGTCTAAATATTTGTGTGAAACACAGTTTATCATGAGATGAATGAACATTTGGCTGCCATAATAAAAGTGGGTGCTCTTATTCCAACATTGCAGATTTTTTTGTATTCAATGTATTTTAATACATTTTGCAAACCGCTTTGACTTCACAATAAAACATTGGAATATCAAAGTTTTTGGATCATTATATATTCACAGTGCTTTCAGAAAATGTGACCAAGTACACTTTCATCACTTTCAAAATTAATATCATCGCGTTAAGCCTTCCACAAACTAGACTACATGATTTTTCAGAAGTCGTGTGATTGCTGTTCTTCGCATGTTACACAACTGTCTGTCGTAAGCCGTGTCAGTTCCGGTCGAAACACATTTCACACTGCAGGACTTGGATCACAGACAAGTTTATTTAAAGGAATAGTTCACCCAAATATGAAAACGTTGCCATCATTTACTCACCCTCAAGTTGTTCCAAACCTGTAAGAGTTTCTTTCTTCTGTTGAACACAAAAGTTATTTTGAAGAATGTTGGTAACCAAACAGTTGCTGGTAGCCTTTGGCTTCCATAGTATTGTTTTCCATACTATGGAAGTCAATGGCTACCAGCAACAACCGCACGTTATACTCATTTAGCCCTGATTTTCCCCTCGCCAACAGTTGAAGACTGCAGAAAAAAGCCCAGAAGGAGGCAAATCTGTACTTGTGAGTGACGAATGCTATGTTTTGATTTTCAAATAATTCAGATTGCAATGCAGTTGCTAGGGTTTTCAGGGTGTTTGCTATGCATTACTAGAACAAAAGAAAATTAAGACAATAAAAAACTAAGGCACTGTGTAGCTGTTTTGGCTTTATGAGTCTTAAGCAGAGGCCTTTGTAATGTAACGAGTCATGACTGATCATTTATTATTTCCATTTATTTGTTTAATGGCTCATGAAACTTGAAATGATTTGAATTACAACTTTAAATAACACTTTATTTTTCATCTTTAACAGAGTTGCATGTGACATGAAATATTAGCTGAACACATGAATGCATAACCAGTTCAGTAAAAAGACAAATCTAGGACAGCGTGTAAAAACACAGCACTGAAGATTTAACAAGTCATACATGAAAGCGTTTGAAAATAAAATAGGAGTTGAGTCAGAGCTTTGAAGCATAACGTACATTCACACTTTGCAACAGCTTTTAAACACGAATGCTCATCTGGAGTACAAAACATTCAAGTATTTTTAACTCACAGAGACAGCAGTACACGAGCTGTGTGATGCATCGACAAGGCTTTTTAAACCTTTCAGAAAATAAGCACCTGATTGCACTGTAAACACAGACGGCAGGCTGTAATACTGTTCATTTACATCTAATCTTCACACTACTCAAGCCAGACTCAGTAGCCCAGAGTGTTTTTTGGAGTTCTGTTTTCATAAAAAATTATAGGTAATGTCAATACAGCTATACTCTTGGTGTAAAAACTTTGGATACTGTAGATTTTAGGATTTCTGTAATTGCAATGTGAGAAGTTAATTAGTTTATGGCTGGTTTGAATGAATAAATATTTGACTCTGGATTAACCTACATATTAAGATTGTCTCAATATGCTATTATGAGATCTGGTTGTTAAGTTGTCCAGGGTATTTCTCAAACTTCTTCTCAGCCTCCTCACTGAAAGCATCACCTGAAATAAAGAAGGGAAAATAAATCTTTCAGTATTTGACATTCAATTAAAGCACCTTTCCAATAAAACAAGAGTAAGACAATATTCAGAATAGCATATTACCCTGATATACTCTTACTATTTTTGCAGTATATAATATGTGAACTGTGCATAAAATGGTATTTGGACTGGAGTTGTGTAGGATTATTGTGATGTTTTTATCAGCTGTTTTGACTCTCATTCTGACGGCATCCATTCGCTGGTGAGCAAGTGATGAATTTCTCCAAACTCATCTACATATTTTCATTTTTGGGTAAACTATTTCTTTAAGGCTTTGTATTCGTCTCTCACCAATATGGCAGTTATGGATCCAGATCCTGTGCCCATCATATTTGCAGTTACATTTCATGGCATTGTTTGTGAAGTCACTCTCAGCAACCTCATAGTTAGGATTTATCACAACCTGGAAAGAAGTGAAAACAAGTCTAAATACTTTTAAATCAACAGAATACATGTTTTTGGTGACTGGGGACAATGATCTGCACCCATTCTCTGACCTGAAGGATATAATTTCCTGGTTTGACATCAGTAATATCGATCCACTGGCAATCAATGTCATGGCGATACAAATCCCAGCATCCCACTGTGATGCCCTGCTCACCAAAGTTAGCACACTCATATCTCTTGGAAACACCTAGAATAAATACAGATATTTACACAAGTGAAAATATGTCTAAGTAAACAGAGCTGACTGTAAATGTGTATTTGGATGAGTGTGATTTACCCTCGTCACAATCTGTGTCCTCCAGGCAGAAGCTGGCTTTGTGTCCTTCTGCCACTTTAGTGCCATTGGCAGACATCAGGTCATAGTGTGTGAAGATGTCCATACTATGTAACACTCCAAAGAGAAAGGAAAAATTTAAATCATATGACCCCTTTAACACATGGACGTGTTTTGGAAAGACTATATAAAATTACACTGGTTACATCAATTGTGTTGGGGTCAAAATTACTCCCCATTGGTTTCCATGCAATTCACCAAAAAGCTACACTGAAAAACAGTAAAGAGTTGAAAAACTTTTATTGTAGCTTGTCAAAGACTAAACTATGAAGATTCATCCAATTAATTAAATTATCCAAGGAAAATCCACTGTTCTTCATCTATTTAAGCTTCACAGTCAAAATTAGATGTTAGATTTTTGGATATCAATTACTATTCTGTTGTAACACTGAAAAAGGCAGATGCTATTTACACCAATTACAAGTATCGATAAATACTATTTAATGTTACATACTATTTATACTTAGATGTGGCATGTCAGTGTGCAAATAGGGAAATGTCAAAGAAATGTTTTTATTTTGTTTCTGTGCAGCTAATTTTGAGTCAAACCTTATGAAAATGAACCATGATTTTATAGTGGTAAAAGTGTAGTTACCATCATGTATTTTTGGCATATTAAGAAGCATTTGTAAAACCACATGGTTTTTAACCATGATTAATCTATGGTTAGTGTAGCAAAACCATGGTTAATTTGTGGTTACCTTGGTTTAACTATAGTAACTATGGATTTTTGGATCTATTTGTGGTAAAACCATGGTTAATTTTTGTAAGGGAAACTTACCTCTAAAACAAAGGTAGGAACAATTTTTTTAACACAATAGGAGTTCATAATTTCTTATATTTTATATTTTTTAGTCTCTGACCAGCTACAGTAGAGGTTTTCTGTTTTTACATTAGTTTTGATTTTTGGTGAACTGCATGAAAACCAGTGGGGGTCAATTTGACCAGCAGCACAAAAAGTGTACCCAGATTTTCAACACAACAGGAATGACAATTATTTAAATGATTTTTAACAGTATGGTTACCCGTGACATGCGTGCCAGACCCATGAGTGACGGCCTGCTTTAGGTCTGAAGTCAGCCCGTCCGATGTTGTGTATCTGTGAGGAGAAGCGGAGCAGGCGGCGGTGACCGTAAGGCCAGTTAGCTTTAGCAGCGCTCTTGGACAGACAGTCCTCCTCTGCTGCACAGTACAGCATGTGTAACGGCCGGTCCTCTATATACGTCGTCTGCTGCACTAGCGATGCGTTCAGCACTAGATCAGATGCAGCTGGGGAAATAAAATTGTACATTTTAAGATCAAGCTAAAAAAATATGCAAAAACCTTGAAACCGCATGCTGCAAATGTAAAATGAAAGTTCAAAGAAAAATATAGCCTTGGTCCAAGAATTTGATTTTGATTTTTGTTTCTATTTTGACATTGCATGTTGGTCACTGAACTGGATGTCTGAGGTTTTAATGTCTGAACAAACAGTTGTGCTCAACACACAACAGTTGAGAAAATGATATGTTGTCTCGTACATAATCCAGACAGGTGTAAGTAATTTGAAGTCAAGACTTTGCCATGTGAGGTTCACTAATTAGAGACCAGTGCTCAGAGAAAGATAAACAGCAGACTGACCACAGCTCTAGATCTACCATCAGCAGCAGACTGACTGTCTGAGAGGTGAGAATTCCAGCCATCTATAAACATATTATGAATAACTCTTGCAAAACAGTCAGTTTTGACTCTTATACTGTTTGACTGAACTAGACTCTGGACTAGATTCTAAATATGGTATTGCTTTTATACAGCAGTTCTATAAACAAGTTAATACTGAGTGACCTACACTTTAAACACAATATTGCCAATTAGCTGCTTCCCAATTCACAAACTTATGCACTACTATATGCCATTTTAATATAAATAGCGTGAGTAGTGTATTCACACTTAAAATTCCAAAAAGAAAAAGTGCAAATGCTTGGATGACACACTTGATTAACAAAAAAATGAAGTGTGGAAGTGTTGTACAATAAAGGGAAGAGTACATATTGTATAGTATAAGTGCATAGTGTTTAGGCCATCATTTGGGATATAACTTTTGTCAATTTTTTTCCAGAGTCAACAAAAATAGTTCCAAACAAAGCCCAAGCAAAATGAATGTGCATTTCTGAGCACAGCACAGTGAATGAGGGTTTTTAAACAAATCAGTTAAGTGAATGTTTCAGTGACTCACTCATAAAGAAGGTTACTGTTACTGTACTACATTTGCTGAAGAACCTACTTTGAAATCTTTTAAAAAGTATGTTTTATATAGTACGAATGTAGATAGTATAAATTAAATTTGAATGACAACATGACAACATTTTTCTTATGGGATTGTAAAGTGTCCATTGGATCTCGCCAGAAGTAGTACATCATGCATGTATTGTTCGTCTACTGTTTTATTAATACTATGAATTTGGACACAACTACTCTTTTCACATCTACTATACAGTAGCTTTTCACATCTACTATATAGTAGGTTCACAGGCACATTCAGCTGCAGAGAGTCACTTCCTGAATTAATCAGTACTGTTATCCTAATCAGTTGAATAAATGATTCAGTGACTCACTTATAAAGACAGTCACTTTTGTAAACATAACCTGCAAAGGTCTCACTGAAAAATCCCCATCATTAACACAAAGACTGACAGTCTATCTGAAAGGCACAAACACTGGCAGAGTGCTACAATCAGTGAAAAGTCCTAGTGCTGTTGATCTAAATACAAGCTTAATATCAAACAATCAAATTCTTTGTATCTGTGTGTGCATATGTGTAAGGTTACTCACTTTCTGAGCAGATAACTCCTGCAGAGAACCGCGCTGCTGCTTTCTGGCAGCTGACCGTTCTGTGGTGTTGGCACTGGCTGAGAGACATCTCATCTCCTGTACATTTCACTCCACTCATAACCATCTCTGTCACATTACTGCTGTCCCAATACCATGTTTCCTTAGCAAACACGCAACACAAACAAACAGACAGATGGTGATTTACAGTTTACTATGAAGAGATTGTCAGTCACATTCCATTTTGAAATGCTATTTTCATAACTACTTTTTTTGCACTTGAAGACCAGGTCATTTCACCCCTCCCACCCCCCACCACACAATAAAAGAAAGAAAAAGAAAAAAATTCATTCATTTATTTATTTTTGGATTACAGTAGTGAGAATTTGGGAGGAAATTTGCACAAAAAAAAAAAGGAAGACCAGGCCACTTCACCCCAAAATAAAATAAGTTAGAAAGCTAGAAAAATAAATTATACTTTATAAAAAGTTTTTTTTTAAGTATTTATTTTATTGTTTATTTATACATTTTTGCACCATGGTAATGATAATTTGGGCAGAAACATAAATGTCCTTAAACCTTTACTGTCATGAGAATAATGTCACAATTATCTTAAAAAATCTTCTAATTGATTTCTTCTGGTGTAAAACATGACTAAATATTTTTTTGTAAACTAATATA
>NW_015505224.1:2196401-2200894 GCF_001515645.1 Sinocyclocheilus grahami
TTTCTGTTCCAACTGTATATATATATATATATATATATATATTAGTTTACAAAAAATTATTTACTCATTTAAAAATCTTGGTCCTACAATACAATTTCTATAATTTCTTTCTTTTAGGGTAAAACATGACCAGACATGTGGACTAACTTAAAAAAATAAATAATCAATGGCTGTTCGATAGTCTATACAGCTACCACAAAAGTGCTCCACTTATGTTCTTGAAAAAAAGTAATTTACAAACATTCGTGTTGCCTAAAAAACAGCATTCCTGGTGAAAGAATAGAGCTGCATCTGCGCGCATGTCATGTACTCACTGTAATAGCATGCATGCTGAACCCCAGCCCTAGCTGCCTGCATGCCACCATGGCCTCTTTGGTGGTCCAGCCCTCACTGCATACACTGCCCCACCGCTGCCCCACCCGCACCTCCACTCGCCCTTCATACTGCGAGCGCCCACCTGACAGACGCACCTGCAATCACAACCTACGCCATGTCAAAAACACTCTTTACCCCGCTCACCCATCTGTCTCCTGTCATTCGCTGCTTACCCACATACACAGACAGACGACCCTGCTGAAAAGATCAGGGGCCTCATTTATAAAACACACACACACACGATCCGATTTGACCCGAAATTCTATGGATTTCATCCTACAGGATTGTATATATATATATATATATATATATATTAGTTTACAAAAAATTATTTACTCATTTAAAAATCTTGGTCCTACAATACAATTTCTATAATTTCTTTCTTTTAGGGTAAAACATGACCAGACATGTGGACTAACTTAAAAAAATAAATAATCAATGGCTGTTCGATAGTCTATACAGCTACCACAAAAGTGCTCCACTTATGTTCTTGAAAAAAAGTAATTTACAAACATTCGTGTTGCCTAAAAAACAGCATTCCTGGTGAAAGAATAGAGCTGCATCTGCGCGCATGTCATGTACTCACTGTAATAGCATGCATGCTGAACCCCAGCCCTAGCTGCCTGCATGCCACCATGGCCTCTTTGGTGGTCCAGCCCTCACTGCATACACTGCCCCACCGCTGCCCCACCCGCACCTCCACTCGCCCTTCATACTGCGAGCGCCCACCTGACAGACGCACCTGCAATCACAACCTACGCCATGTCAAAAACACTCTTTACCCCGCTCACCCATCTGTCTCCTGTCATTCGCTGCTTACCCACATACACAGACAGACGACCCTGCTGAAAAGATCAGGGGCCTCATTTATAAAACACACACACACACGATCCGATTTGACCCGAAATTCTATGGATTTCATCCTACAGGATTTTATATATATATATATATATATATATATATTCATCATCATTGCCTAAGAAAAAAATAGTTGATCTTTTGTGAAAATATACACATTATATTATAACATATAAAACTACCCTACCATTGTTTTGGGCAACAAATATGGTAATTAATATGCATAAAACTATAAAATAGTAGGTATATATGTTCACATTTTATGTTCACATGAATAAATTGTCTTATACTGTTTGTTCACATTTAGGATCATACTATGCATGTCTTTATAAACGAGGCCCCAGTATAGAACAGTATGGCTGGTTAGTACTAGTTTGGTGCTGGTCTAGTTACTGTAGTTTAACCAAGCTGTTCAATAACCAAACTTGAGCTGACTGATCTTTTCAGCAGGTTTATTTCTGTCCGTCCCTGTACTACATGCACTGACTCATGTGGTGCGTTTTTAAAGTTCAAGGCTTTGAAAAATGTATGTTGGAGTGTGTAAGCCAGCATCATCTGATTTTTTCTATGGCAGCAGAAAGTTCAAGGCATTGTTAGCATGCAAGTGTGTGTTGCTGTTACTGTTAGCATCCTACTTGTAGGCCATGGTTGGCGTACCCGAGGCCCAGCTGCCTGCACACAACCATGGCCTCCTCAGTTCCCCAGCCTTCGCCACAGATCAGGCCCCAGCGCAGCGTCCCGTTAGTCTCAGTATATAACACCTCCACACGGCCCTCGTAGCGAGTTCGGCCCCCTAAGATGCGCACCTGAGCAGGGCACAACCAGGAACAAGGGGTAAGAGGGAGTTAAACTAGAAATGTACAGGAGACCGAGGCTAATTGTCACACTTCTTACTCTAAAGAATGTTTCTTGAGGTGTTTTTTTGTTAGTTTATTTCAAAAGTCAGTTTTGGCAACAAAAAAACTTCTAATATTTCCTTGCCAAAGAAAGGAAAGATACATAGTGGGGTTGTTATATTATATGGGGTAAATGTAAGCAGTAAACAATTATGAAACAGCAATAATGTAATAATAAAACTAACCAATAAAACTACTATACCATTGTTTTGGGCAACAAAAATTAAAATATGTATAAAATTAGAACTATTAAAACCTATGTGACAACTTGCACTGACCTGACATTTATGAAAAATATTCTTGTACTGAAAACACAGTTTGACTTTTTTAGTTAAAATCTACCTTCATTATATAGTTTACTCTTGTTTGATTGTACCATTCAAAAATTTGGGGTCAGAAGTATTTTTAAATATTTTTGAAAGAAATTCTCTTATGCTCACCCTGGCTGTATTTATTTGATGAAAAATGTTTTCTATTTAAATAGATATTAAAATGTAATTTATTCCTGTAATGGCAAAGATGAATTTTCAGCAGCCATTACCCCAGTTTGCAGTGTCACGTGATCTTGCAGAAATCATTTAATATGCTGATTTGGTGCTCAAGAAACATTTATTATTATTAATGTTGAAAACAGTTGTGCTACTTCATATTTTTGTGGAGACCATATTCATTTTTTTCAGGATTCTTTCATAAGACTATGTGACAACTAGCCCCGGTGTATTCTACATGCATATAAGAGGTTTCTAGCAGTAGGTGCATAATGGTTAAGATACGTTGCATCTGTTGAGAATCAATCATAATAAATCACAACAGATGATTAATTAATTCCAGTAATTGTCTCTTGATCCAGACAATGATACCCAATATTTCCAGTCATCCATTTTGAGCCAAAATGAATACTGAGCAGCACAACATCATGAATAAATGTAATTCATTTGATCATTGCTATGTTCTTCTTGAATTGAGAAACAAGCAATAGATGCAAATGAATGTAATATAGAGTCACTGGAAACACCAAATGACATACAAAAGACATATGTGTTAAGTAACCAAAATCAGCACACAAGATGAAATGTTATGAGTGTATGTGTGTTGCTCTGACCGTTTTCTCATAGCCCATATATGGAACATTACAGCGAACTGAAGCATCTTCAGTGTGTTTGCAGTCCTCCGCTGTGATGTTTTTATAGCGGCAGTTCCACAGGGAGCGCTCATGACCTGTGCAATGCACCTCATTCATATGGATAGGCCCCAGCCCTGAGACAAAACACAAAGCAAAATTCATACTGGTAAAAATACATAAAATTGTGTAACTGACAGTTTTATTCATGCAAAGACATTGGCCCTAAAAAAGTACCACACAGTTTCGGTTCCCATTGACTTTCATTGTATGGACAGAAAATACAATGGAAGTTGTTGTGGAGAAAAATGTATAAGTATTGCAAAAGTATTCAGAGTTGGAGTTTCAGAAGTCTGAATCTTTCTCTGTCCAGACTACCATCTTTGTACAATTTCATTATTGGTCACTGTCCAGTGAGCGAACAGACCATTCTTTGATACATCATTCCCAGTACTTTCCACAATTGTTTATTATTTTTCATAACACTTGCTTTCATTGTAGAAAACCCCCTGCTAGTCTGTTTTTCAAAAAGATAACTTCTCTCATCTACTACTTTCCGGGTGCCCAAGGTTGCAAAGGCATGTACATTTTAGGATTTTAATAAACTGTCAGGATTTGAATGAATCTACTTTCGTATCTAATCCTGTAGCATCGCCCATCTGCTGTCCTTCTTTCTGTATTCTCTATTCATAAGAGCAGTCACATACAGTCAAACCAAAAATTATTTAGACACCAGATATAATTTTTTATAATTTTTATCAAAATTAGCGGGTGCAGGACACTATAGTTCATTTATGTACGTGAGGATAGCAAAATAAAGTAAACTGTGACATATTATACCCAAAAGTTCGTCATACAGTGGACAACAAAAACTGATAAAAAATTTGCAACCAAAAATTATTCAGACACTTTGATCTGACCATGTTTTGCTTAAGTGTTTTTCTTTAATTGCTAATGCGACTTTCTACACCACAGACTAGCTGGTGACCCGTCCGCTCAGCGGTGGTACAGCAGCCGTGGCGACGGGACGGGATGTCTCCGTTCCCCCCTCAGGGAACGAGGGTTACCATACGTAACCGAGACGTTCCTTTCAGTCGGTCACTCTCGACGTCACGTAGGCTATCCGACGAAATTGGGATCCTACCAAAGGGCCACAGCTACTGCCCCTTCCAGTGTCCTGTGGAAGCCACCTGCGCCCCTATTTTTTGGCGTAGGCCAGGGCTTCTTCACAAGAGGACCAGCTA
>NW_015505224.1:2201093-2201411 GCF_001515645.1 Sinocyclocheilus grahami
CGGGACGTGATGCCCCCTTTCCCTCCCTCAGGGAACGAGGGTTACCATACGTAACCGAGACGTTCCTTTTAGTCGGTCACTCTCGACGTCACGTAGGCTATAGAATGTAGCGGATGTGTTAGGGGTCGCCCAGCCCGCAGCTCTACAGATATCTGCTAGCGAGGTGCCACGAGCCAGTGCCTAGGAGGATGCAACACTCTAGTTGAATGAGCTCGCAACCTGAACGGGCAGGGCACACCCTGTGCCTGATATGGCAGGGGGATGGCGTCCATTATCCAGGGGGCCATCCTCTGCTTAGAAACGGCCTTCCCCTTCTGC
>NW_015505224.1:2201455-2205149 GCF_001515645.1 Sinocyclocheilus grahami
AATCGTCGACCGAAAATGCGTGCAGGTCCCCTACCCTCTTGATGGAGGCAAATGCAAGCAGGAGCAGAGTTTTCATTGACAGAAACTTCAGCTGGACCGCCTGCAAAGGTTCAAATGGGCCCTGCTGTAGTGCTGTGAGAGAACTAGAGTCAGCTGGCTGCCGAGGGGACGGAGGAGCTCAACAGGGTCTACACTATATGGACTCTCTGGAGTGGTTTTAGCAAGCCGACCCAAAGCTGGGGGCTCTCAGTGCTTCTACCCGTTTGAGGTGAGAACACAGGAGGATACCGGCTCCACACGAAGGCTATAGAATGTAGCGGACATGTTAGGGGTCGCCCAGCCCGCAGCTCTACAGATATCTGCCAGCGAGGCGCCACGAGCCAGCGCCCAGGAGGATGCAATACTCTAGTTGAATGAGCTCGAACGGGCAGGGCACACCCTGTGCCTGATACGGCAGGGGGATGGCGTCCATTATCCAGTGGGCCATCCTCTGCTTAGAGACGGCATTCCCCTTCTGCCAGCCTCCGTGACAGACAAAGAGCTGGTGTGAGGTCCTGAAGCTTTGCATCCGGTCTACGTAGCACCTTAAGGCTCGGACGGGACAGCGCAAAACTAGGGCTGGGACTGCCTCCTCCGAGGGCAGCGCTTGCAGGCTCACCACCTGATCCCTGACGGGAGTAGCGAGAACCTTGGGCACATAGCCAGGCCGGGGCCTCAGGGTTACCTAGGAGTCAGCCCGAACTCTAGGCACGAATCGTCGACCGAAAATGCGTGCAGGTCCCCTACCCTCTTGATGGAGGCAAATGCAAGCAGGAGCAGAGTTTTCATTGACAGAAACTTCAGCTCGACCACTAGAGTCAGGTCCCAAGAGGGTATAGAGGGGGGCCGTAGAGGATTTACCTTTTCACCCCTTAAGGAACCTGATGACCACGTCACGGGTGCCCCGTCTCTAAGTCAGTAGATCCTTCCTCAGAGGAATCGGCCAAGGAGGGGCTGTCGCGAGGAGCATTAGTTCTGGGAACCAGGTCCGGGTAGGCCAATAGGGTGCCACCAATAGGACCTGCTCCTCATCCTCCCTGACCTTGCACAGTATATGTGCAAGAAGGCTCACTGGGGGAAACGCATATTTGCAAAGGCCCTGCGGCCAGCTGTGTGGCAGTGCGTCCGTGCCGAGTGTTCCCTCGGTCAGGGAGAAGAACAACTGGCAGTGAGAGGTTTCTGGAGAGGCAAACAGGTATACCTGAGCGGCTCCGAAATGTCTCCAAACCAGCTGGACCATCTGGGGATGGAGTCGCCATTCTCCCGGGAGCGCAGCTCGATATAGCTCGTCGGCTGCCCGGTTGAGCAGCCCAGGAATGTGAACAGCACAAAGCGACCTCAGATGCTTCTGACTCCAGAGGTGGCAGGCGAGTTGTGACATGCGACGGGAGCGCAGACCACCTTGTAGACCACAGTTGTCCGTGCGGACTAGTACATGCTTGCCTTATAAGCGCCCTTTGAGACGGCTCAAGGCAAGGTGCACTGCCAGCAACTCAAGGCAGCTGACGTGCCAGTGCAGTTGGGGCCCCGTCCAAACCCCTGCCACTGCAAGCCCATTGTACGTGGCCCCCCAGCCGGTGGTTGAGGCATCCGTGTAAACCACAGCATGTCTGAAGACCTGTTCTATGGGCACTCCTGCCAGGAGAAACGCAAAGTCTGACCACGGGGTGAAGGTTTGGCGGAAGGCCGGTGTAACTTGGACCCGGTGAGTGCCGCGTAGCCATGCCCACCTTGGGACTCGGCCATGGAGCCAGTGCTGAAGCGGTCTCATATGAAGCAGCCCCAGTGGCGTAACTGCCACCGTAGCTGCCATATGCCCCAGGAGCCTCTGAAATTGTTTCAGTGGGACCACCACCCTGCTCTTGAATGTATTCAAGCAGTTCAACACCGACTGAGCACGTTCCTGTGTGAGGCGTGCTGTCTGTTCGACTGAGTCCAACTCCATACCGAGAAAAGAGATCCTCTCCGTCGGGGAGAGTTTGCTCTTTTCCCAGTTGACCCGAAGGCCCAACAGGCTGAGGTGTGAGAGCACCAAGTCCCTGTGTTCGCACGATCCTGAGACTGCGCTAATATGAGCCAGTCGTCGAGGTAGTTGAGAATGCGAATGCCCTGTTCTCTCAGGGGAACAAGGGGTGCCGCCGCAACTTACGTGAAGACACGGGGCAACAGGGACAGCCCGGAGGGCAGGACACCGTACTGATATGCTCATCCTTCAGACGTGAACCACAGCAATGGTCTGTGGTGCGGAAGGGTCGACACATGAAGTACGCTTCCTTCAGGTCGACCACTGCAAACCAATCTCGGGGACGGATGCACCCGAAGATGCGTTCCTGCGTCACCATCTTGAACGGTAACCGGTGAAGGGCCCGGTTCAAGACACGCAGGTCCAAGATTGGTCGTAATCCACCGCCTTTCTTGGGTACAATGAAGTAGGAGCTGTAAAACCCCATCTTCATAACGGCTGGTAGGACCAGCTCTATCGCATCCTTCGCCAGTAGGACTGCGACCTCCGCCCGCAAGACAGGACCATTGGGCGCTTTCACTGTTGTTAAGCGGATGCCACTGAACTTGAGGGGACGCCGGGTGAACTGAATCCACAGGCCGTATAAGCATCACTAGCCAGTCGAGTACCTACAGACCTGGGAGGGGAGGCACGGTTCGCCCTGCCGGGTGGAGGCAGTATTAGGACACACTTGCATCGCAAACGACCGCTCCACCGGGGGGACCCTTGTAACCCCCTAGCTGCACCACCGTCGAGGGTGGTGAGAGAGGAGGAACCAGCAGATCAGTTTCCGGCAGTAAAAGGTGCCGTCCCTGACCTGGTGAGCTCCTCATGCACTTCCGGGAAGAACCAGCGCAGACCACCCCGAAGAACCAATCATTCAACCTTGAGGGCTCGGGACACGGTGGAAGTCTCCACTCGAGCCCTACCCCTACGGCGGCCCGGGAAAGCATAGCCGTTATTTCCGGATCCGATTCAGGCATTGCTACAGTCCCGGAGGAGAGCAGCGCAGCCGAATCTTCCTCTCCAGAAAGCTCCGGCTCACCCTCCGATGCAGCGATCGACATCCGGTCGTCGGGAGGAGCGCCAAAGGATACGGCTGGTACGCTCCTTTTTTTTGCAGAGAGCCCAGCACGTTCCATTGGCAGCTAAACTGGTGGCGGAGTGCCTCAGACCACCCGCGCTACTGCCTGAAGTAGCCCCCAACTGGCTGCCGCAATGAGGAGAACTAGATTGAGGCAGAGGCAACGGAACTCCGCCCCTTGAGAAAAAGGAGCTTGGCCCGCGACTCCGAGATGATCATCTTCCCGCAATGAGAAGATGACTCATCCACAAACGCCACCTCAGCGTGCTACATGCCCAGGCACGTGAGGCAGTGATCGTGACCATCACCCAGCGCCAGGTAACGACCGCATCCAGAAACGCCCGGGTGATACGTTGTCTATAGCAAGATCCACATCGTCTTTACAAAGATGTAACGTCAAGTTTGCCATGCAACGTTGTCTTTAAAAAGACACGCCCGAAATTGCTCTTTTAGGGAAAAAGCTCTTTTAGCGTGCTGAGGCGCACAGGGGAGATGATCACCTGCAACACAAACGGGGTAGTGCAGCCTGATGTGTGTAACCCACTCGACACGGGAAACCACCACCGCTG